>NC_083642.1:23242864-23542864 GCF_963576545.1 Limanda limanda
TGTTATTAGACGTGAGGGGGGGCAGACCTCAGACGGGTTGCCAGTGTATCGCACGGCCAACACACAAAGGTTACCCTCTAGGTTAAGATACCATGCTAAGTTAAATTGAGAATAAACTACTGGATTATTATCATCAGAATAACAGATGGAGTCCTCCAACTTTCTGCAGTCACAATGAAAACTACTGCAAAATGAACAGATTCAAACATTTTCAAAATTCAACTGTGCATTGAATAAAGGTGGGTTAAACATTATATGACCTTGTGAATTTAAGGATAATAAAATATGCGTTCAGAGCAGCCACTTTCTTTGCCTGAGAAAAAACTCATTATGCTTCCACCTGGTGAAAATCTATTTGCCTGCCAGTGTGACATCCTCAACAATCACTGGGCGTCTTCATGGTTTAAAAGCTTCACATAATTAATTTGTCGGTGGGCTTTAAATACCTGAAATACGGTCAAAGCCTGTGATTTCCTGTCATATAAAGATGAATCTAATTTCATAGCTCACTGAATATTTACATCAAATACAGGCAGTGCAGCTCAATGGTTCAGATATTTGAAAAAGGCGTAGTGAGGTTGACACACACAGACGGAGTGTGTTGGAAGATGGAAAACCAGTGAGTTGACATTTGTGTATGAGAATTATCTGTGCTGTAATTGCTTTCTCACTTGTGCATGTAGAGCATGTTTCTTCGTGCTGGACTCGGTTTATAAAGTCATCCATCACTGTCTGTGTGTCATCACACAGTTTGAGGAACATATTACATTTTAAAATGAGCATGTGGTAAAGATAGATGCACATTATGTTTGATGGCTACAATTTCCTCCTGCATGGGTAACGATGGATACCAGAGTGTTTGTGTGACTGTGTTCTGTGAATGTGTGTGTGTGTGTGTGTGTGTGTGTGTGTGTGTGGGGGGGGGGTTATATAGATTATATGCTGCATTCACAGTTCAGATGGTATCTATAATGTAAAATGTAGCTGTACAATTTGCATTCTGACTATGTGTCTTTGATCTTGCCTTTCATATCACTGCATCATTTCTGATGGGAGAGATACAACAAGAACATTCCCATTAGATATTTAATAAGGCATTAGTCAAATATCATCATTGCTTTACATCAGATAAAATCTCTACTTAGGACAAGTCGGTGCTACATCCACTACATTAAAGATACCCTTCAACCACAACATTTAGAATAATTAGGGCCCGAGCACTGACAGGCACTGACAGGTGAAGCCCTATTGAAATTGTAAGGATTATTATTATTATTATTATTATTCAGGCAAATTAATTGGCTTTTTGAGGGCCTTTACATGCCCAATCTTACCAAAATTTGCAGAAAGTTAGAATGTGGTGAAAATGTACGTATTCTGGAGGAAAGTCGTAGGTGCAATTCGAAAAATGCAACAGGAAGCCTACTATTTTGCATTTAGTGGCCATTTTGGCCATATTCCACATTTTTACTTTGAAGTACTTGCACCAGGGCTTACATCAGATCAACTTAAAATTTAGATGAGTGTCATCACAACAAGATGGACATACAAACTAACTCAAAGATCGATTTTTTTGAACTCAAATTTTTCTAATACATTTTTTTTTCTTATTATGGTGTATTGTTGCCATGGATACGGTTCGTTCAGATCAAAGTCACGAATGCACATGAATTCTTGGATGCAATTGTAAAATTGCATGTCCTTTGATCCTTAGATCCTTAGATCCTTAGATCCTTAGATCCTTTGATCCTTTGATCCTTTGATCCTTTGACCCTTTGATCTTTTGATCATTGTATGCAGGTAGGTATAAATTAAGTGAATCAAGGTTCAATCCTCACTTGGTTTTCTTGGTTTACTAAGTTCACCTGGTCATTACTTAGCTCTCTGCTACCGATTCGTTTGGTTCACTTTGCTTTCTGGACGCATTTGCTTTTTAATTTCTCTGACCTCGACAAAAGAGTTACAGAGAAACATGCAGTTTGAAATTGGGGGCGATCTCCTGCAGGAGGAAAAAAAGAGTGAAATCTTCCAGGGTTATGATGGAAAGGAGCCAATTGATTTCAAGCTCAAAAAGATGAAGAAGCGCAAACCTGCTCAAACTGAACCAGTTGCAAATGCTGCCTCCTCTGAAGAGCAGCCACAGGTGGAAATTACTGTTGATGCTCTCTCCAGCCAGAGCCCTGAGGTGGTGACGCAGCCAATCAGCAACCAGACTGACCCAACTATCGATCTCCTGCAGGAGGAGAAAAAGAGTGAAATCTTCCAGGATTATGGTGGAAAGGAGCCAATTGTTTTCAAGATGAAGGTCAAAAAGAAGAGGAAGCGCAGACCTATTCAAACTGAGCCGGTCGCAGGTGCTGCCTCCTCTGAAGAGCAGCCACAGGTGGAAGTTGATGTTTCATCCACCCAGAACACTGAGGAGGAGACGCAGCTAATCAGCAGCCAGACCGTTCTCACTCTCACTCCTCATGTGAAGATCTCAGTCCCAGAGGAGGAAGAGGAGAAGCTGCCCGAGGACACTGTTTATGTTGCATCCACCCAGAGCACTGAGGAGGAGATGCTGCCAATCAGCAACCACCCTGACCCAACTATAGATTTCCTACGTGAGGAGAAAAAGAGTGAAATCATCCAGGGTTATGGGGGAAAGGAGCCAATCGTTTTCAAGACCAAGCTCAAAAAGATGAAGAAGCGCAAACCTGCTCCAACTGAGCCAGTTGCATGTGCTGCCTCCTTACTGTTGATGCTGTTGATGCTCTATCCATCCAGAGCCCTGAGGTGGAGACGCAGCCAATCGGCAACCAGACTGACCAAACTATCGACCTCCTGCAGGAGGAGAAGAAGAGTGAAATCTTCCATGTTTATGGGGGAAAAGAGCCAATCGTTTTCAAGATCAAGGTCAAAAAGATGAAGAAGCGCAAACCTGCTCAAACTGAGCCAGTTGCAAGTGCTGCCTCCTCTGAAGAGCAGCCACAGGTGGAAGATGATGTTTCATCCACCCAGAACACTGAGGAGACACAGCCAATCAGCAGCCAGACTGACCTCACTCTCACTCCTCATGTGAAGACCTCAGTCACAGAGGAGTAGGTGGAGAAGCTATCTGAGGACACTGTTGATGTTTGATCCACCCAGAACACTGAGGAGGAGACGCAGCTAAACCAAGCCACAGGAGGATGGAGACGCTAACCATGGCAGCTTGGAGGACATGGATCATAGATCAGCTATTGACATTGATGAAGAGGTGCCCAGCATCTGGCTGTACCTCACTTAGGTGATCCGCCCTCTGCCTCTGGAGGCATCTCCGTTGATCAGCTTATTCAAGTGTCTTGTAAAAAACATTCTATAAATAAAAAGTTTAACATTCCTGATCCCTTCTCTGCTTGGTCACATCATTAATTCAGCTATGTGGATAATAGAAGGAAACCTATGAAGAATATAGAGGATCTAGAATTTTACATCACAACAGTATCTTTGGTACCAATATTTCCATAGACATGACAAGACCTGAATTATTGACTTGCAGAGTCAGTTTACATACATTTCTTTAAGTTTTATATGAGGTCAGATGTGTTAACTGAACAGGATCCAAAATCCTATTAAAAGATTAAATGTAGTTACATGATGCAACAACACCTTTTATACAGAGGAGGTCTCACAAAAACTAAATTTAATCAATAGAGAAATATTTAAGCCCAACTGTTTCTGTTTGAAATAACAAAACAAACATTTATTTTTATGTTGTGATGAAAACACCCCAGTTTTCATTTTCATTTGTTTCTCTATAATTTTCTTCTTATTAATATAAGGAATAGGGACATTGCATCCTGGTTTGCAGAATTAATATTCACAGTCACACCCTGTGTAGTGTTGGTCACTCTTGGTGTTATATATATATACATTTTTTTTGTTTGTTAAATGCAAACCAATAAAATAACTTCATTTATAACTTGGCATGAGTTTGTCTGAAGTAAAAAAAATCTATATGCAAGCATAAATTAGCTTTGATCCATTTACTGTTTTAAATGCTTTTTGTGAGTTTGTCCACTTCTGTTTCTGCACAACACTAATCCCATCAAGCCAGTGCCTTTGTGTATGCATTGTCATGCATGTTGTATCAAGGGGCTCCTGCAGAAGCTTATCAGCTCCATAAATAGAAGCAGCTCCTGGCAGGTACAGTAGAGAAGGCAGTATTGTGACAGAGCTGGTGAGAGGAGTAGTGAAGATTTTTTTGGGGGGGGGGGGGGGTTCTAGTTTGTGAAGACGCCAGGCTGAATGCAGCTGGTGAGTGTAAAGCCTGTTTGAGGAACAGTTTTCCAATGGCCAACTATAGATTAAGTTAGATAGATTAACTATAAGTCGTGATAATAGATGGATAGAAAGTATCAGGAGATAATTACAGATTGCTTTTTCTGTGGCATTGTCTTCAAAAGACAAAACTAGGGACTATTTTTGCAGAGGAAGATGGATGTTGATTGATTAATTGAATCAGCTCTTAACAATCAGGTGATCACTATTTACACATGGTCCTTTCTCTGTTGGCAGTGAAAATAACCACCATAACCACAAATATGCAGAAAAGGCAAATCCAGTAAAAAACAGGATTAAGAGAGCATCTGCAAAGAGTGACACCCAACAGCTTTGTTTACTTTTATTCCATTGTACATGAAACAATTTCATACACATACACACAAACACACTCATGTTTTTACAGCTATCACAGTTAAGACACTCATTGACATAATACATTCCCTAGCCCCTTACCCTAACCATCAAAACTAAATACCTAACCCTAACCCGTACGTATAACCTAGCCTTAACCTAATTCTAATCCTAACCCTAAAACCAAGTCTTAACCCCCAAACAGTCCATTAAAGGGGTCACAAAGTGAGGACTCGCCCAAAGGTCCTCACTTTCCCAAAATGTCCTCACTCTGTTGGTTGTACGCTCAAACTGGTCCTCACAAAGATAGCTGTACAAGAGCACACACACACACACACACACACACACACACACACACACACACACACACACACACACACACACACACACACACACACACACACACACAGGGCACAGAGTATAGGGCATCTTCTCCCTCATTCATCCTAATGCATCGACAAGGTCTATACCTCCATGTTTGTGAACGAAGTGGTAAATGATGACATTATGTATCAGCCCACATGATGAACGAGCTGCAGCAGCAGCAACAACACCCAATGAAAACCAGTCAACTTTCAGTTCACTGAAGTACAACAAACAGCCTGCTGCACCAACACAACACATACATGCTATCATTGGTCAGATACTGGGCGCAGACACACACAGGTCCAGCTTTCATCCAACTGTAGTGCAAGTTTGAACAGAATTTCCATAAAATCTGTGAAAGAAAAAAAAAAATTAGTGGAAGTTTTCATCCATGACTGTGATGGGAATATTGCCTCTTTGGCTCTCATCAATCGCATGAAATTCAAAGAGGCAGTGCAAACATTACATTTCAAACATATTTTAAAAAACTTGAATGTAAACATTGAATTTTCAACCGGAGCCTCCACAACAACATTTGTTTCATTTTAATTTGCTTCCATTTCCCTGTGTTCAAAAGCTTTCTTTGACGCTGCTCCCAGCCACAAAATGAAAGCATTTTAAAAGCACTGCGGCATTCTTAATGATCAGTTGCACAAAGCTATAAAGACAATCAAACACTGAATGAATTAAATTATTTCTCAACCTAAATTCCAATTACCTTCGCTGAATTTACATAACCTCGATATAAACCATTCCCCCTGTCACCTTATCTTATTTTCCCTCTCTCCCTCCTTTGTTTGTGAGTGTATCAACTTTCATTCTCTCTGGTATAGTGACTTTTGGCAGAAAATTAAACTTCATATTTTCTCTCGCTTCCTCTTTGTCTCTCGCTCCCTCTCTTTTTCCACCCTCTTGCTGCTATCGAAATGCGAGCAGCGTGAAATTAAAGCCGATGCATTTCTGACTCTGAAATAAATTTACCCCTCTGATGAGGTTGGAGTTGGTCCAAGACTCTGCGATGAAAACACTTTTTACCCTTATTTTCCTTCCTGGTGGAATTATCCACTGCTTATTATGGTCTGGCATACATGACTCTCTCCTCTGGGAATGTGGTGGCCATGCTCATCAGAGCTCGCTGTTTTCTCTGACGACTGATTCCATTTCGGTTTGTGTCTTATTTTTCTTTTGAATTTTGACCAATTCTTCCATGAAGGGGAGAAGTATTTCATTTGACCACGTAGGTTGAAGCAAGCCTGAGACTGGGAGATGTTGATGGACGTGAGCCAGCGGCCTACCGTCCCATCACATATCGTCCCTACCACCCTAACACCTGACCTGAAACTCTGGTCATCTTGTTAGAATTGACAGAACCCTGGAAGAATAAGGTTTATGAATGAGCCATGGCATTTGGGGCAGAGCAACGTGGCTGGAAAGCAATAGTTTACCCTGTGGAGGTTGGCTGAAGGGGTTTCCTTGCAACATCCACCATCAGGTTGATTAAAGATCTTGGGATCCATGGACAAGCCTTGTGCCAGACCATAAAATAAACAAACTGCAGAACAATGCAGCCAATGGCTCTGGATCAGGAGGAAAGTGACACATGTGGAAGACACCAGCGAAGAGGTCAAAAGACTTAGTGGTTCTAAGAGCCGATCGTGGTGACGGTGTGATGTAAACATGATCACGTTATTTACGCAGCGGAGTTAATATGTCACTTCCTGTCTCTGTCTGCTGCACCCTGCATGTATGAAAGACAGACAGTGGGTAAACTCCGTAGACAATTCTTCGGATTTTACCCAGAGGTCATGTCTGAAACCAGCTACACTGACCAAGTGCCATGTTAACAGTCTGATGCCTGATAGGGAATTTCTGCAGCTACCTCAATTATTCTATCATCTGCAAACATTTGCTCTCCTAAATTGCCGATCTACTCTATACACAGGGGATTTTCTGCCCACTGTAACTAATTTCTTCCAATAATCTGTATTAAAAGTATGATTTGATATACAATATATTTAAAAGATTATTGTATGCTGTGTATGCTACAGTGCCCTGTATTAACCTGCATGTTTTTTTTTCTGGACTGTTTTCTTGGCCTGTGTTAATGCTCCAGAGCTGCTGTGAAGTTAGAACAACTTTGTGTTCATCTTACCTGGTTTATCTGCAAAGACGATTGTAGTCAATGTGTTTCATGAAATTAAACAAGATTTGCTCTATTACTGTGTGTGATTCATATATATATTAAAGTTTGAATGATTGACTTTACTCTTGTGATTACTATACATTGCATGTGAGCTATTTCACAGGTCTGTTAAGCAAGTGTAAAACTATTCAAAATAAAAGCTCTGTAATTCAGCTTGATCTTAACAATTGACCTGCTGTTTGACTCATTTGCAGATCACAGCTGTAGCATATCTGAGGATATAGAAGAAAACGTGTTCACCTCAGTCGGTCCCAACCCCCACTAAATGCTACAGAGCGCTGGTCAACTGTTTATTCATTTTTTTATTACTGTTGAACATATTGTCCAAATTGGAACACCGCTCTTCCCTTGGCCAGTAACAATACACATACAAAGTGAGAAGTCGGGTCCTGAGATATGTTTTTCACATACAGACAGACAGATTGCAGATCAGTAGGTAGATAACATTAATACTGATGCGAATAGAACTGGAACAGTAGAAATAACTCATTCTTTTAGCACTGCTCCTTTAAATGACTCAAGTTCACACAGGGGAGCAAAGGATGTGGTTTCAGCACCATATGCAATAACTTGTTGTTTGAAGGGTATGAAAGTTGCGGCATTAAATTTTATGTATGGAGTTTCCAGCACTGGTGCCTTGGCAATCGATCGGCTTTGATAGCCCTATAGCACCTTCTACTGCAGCAGCTCAATGAAGATATATGCTCGTTCAAACATGAGCAAAAAGGGAGCTGAAAAGGAAATGAGAATTACTCTATCTAATAAAATATTGATCGTTAAAACACACTGTTCCGTTTTATTTCATATAAGAACTTCTCAGCCTTTTGAGAGTGAAGACGACGAGTGTTGAGAATTACAGCCAGTCCCGTTTCATTCATTACTTTGTTCCTCATAGCCCCGGGGGTATCATTATTGTTCAATTGGCAAATAACCGTCTTGCAACTTTTCTCCTTATCCACTCATCCATAAAAATTGCCCATGTATCATCGTCCTCAGAGGCTGAGAGCCAGGACCATATTTAAAATTTGAGTTTATTTCCCCTTTAATCTTTGATGATTATAACTCACGCAGCGGCGCTCCAACACTCTGGGGCTGATTATTTATTCACCGGCCCATTTCTCTCCTGGCTGAGGTTGCTCCCAGTTCAGTCATATTAATCAACCGCCACTCTAATTGACTGATTAAGTCATGTCTCCAGAAGCCAAAATGGCTGACTGACTCATTAAACTGAAAACTATAGGTGCAAAATGGCTGGCTGCAATCCATTATATCTGACTTTTATGGGCAATAGGATGTTATATTTGTTTTCACACTGGGGCACTACATCCCGATTGACAATTTTTTTTTTTTTAATTAGAGCATCTAGTGAATTTTTGGACAGATATTAGCTACAAACGAAGCATTAATATAAATAATTAGCATATTGCCAGTGTTGTAGTGCAGGGTATAATAAGGTGTACAATATGCCCACTTATTTGTCAATCAGCATAGTGTATGCATGACCCTCTGACTGCCTATGACTTGTTAGTCCTTGTGGCCTTTGTTGGGTAGTTCAGGTATGACTATTGGTGAATGGTAAGTTTGGATACAAATATCATAGTAAGCCAATCACAGGGTGAGTTGGGCAGTTCATGCCTGTGTTTGCCTTTGCGGAAAAAATATCACAGCCCCTGAGCTCCTTTTTAAAATAACTAAATAAGCCTCGTATTTTGCGTACTACCCCCAAAAAAAATTGTTTTAGGAAAAGCGACCTTGTGCTGTTACATTGGTGCTGCTAGCCAGCAGCTCTGGGAGTGATGGTAGTTCTAACTGACTAAAAATACATGATAATAGGGCCTTAACCGAGCCACACTGAGAGATACAAGGGGCTAATCTTGTGTTTTAATCTTTATTTTATTGTATTTGGATAGTTGTAGTCTATATTTTGTGCTGCATTTAGTTATTTATTTATTTTATTTTAATGCTGATATGGACCTTTGAGTCTGAAATAAAGCTTTACTAATTTTTGTGAGATGACCCGGTCAAAATTCCCCAATCGATAGAACTGCCATTATGACGCAGACCAATGACATCATCACTTTTCATTACATACACAATACAATAGTGTGGCTCAGAGAGAAGCTGCACCTGTACCAGGGGAGTAACCAGCGCAGTTGAGGGCTGTTGGCTGATAATTCCTCAGGTTTAAGAGGCAGCAGCAGAGAGGAGGAACTCGTGGGACACTAAGACAGACTGAGAAAGAGACTGAGGGGCCAGGCCACTTTGAGTTTAGTTATTAGAATTTATGTTTTCGCCTGTATTTTAAGAGGAAAATAAAAGCTGCTGAAAAGCGAGAGGTTCGTCTCTAACTGTGTTTGGGAGACCCAGGTAGCATTGCCTATTGCCACATATATATACTTAGACAAGTATGCAAAATGAGCACCTGTTTAGCAAGAGAAATTATGTTTGTTTATTTTATTTTATGAACTGCATTGTATTTGTTCTGGTATTTAGTATGTTTGAGACAGAATTGACTCCAATCAAAACCTAAAGATTGAAGTCAAAAACTTGATGAAGATAGTGGTAGTCTCTCCTATAGGTTTCTGAAAGTTGTTTTGAAGCTCAAATCGTCGCCATCTTGAGGTGGGTTGAATGAAGACTAGTGTCTGAACCATGCCCTCAAAGCTCAACTGGACTACTCTGGCTAAGGAGCTGAGGTAGATGCTGTCCTGTGTGGCTAACCTGCTAGCGCTGCAGTCTTTTTGCTGGAGGATGATGAACCAACAAACGTAACTTGAGTAAACATACACTGAAATTATTCAACAAAACCTGTAGTTCAAACCATTTTTTTCTGCCTTTAGATTAAAATTGTGAAACATAAATCCGTTTGATCATTTAGCCTCTAGCAATGTTAGATCAGAATGTTAGCATGACAGAATCTTGCGGGCAACTGTAGTTTACCGTAAATAAACAGGGAAATTTGATCCAATAGACTGTACTCTTCAAACACCTACTAACTAAGTCATTTTATTTTCAATGCATGCTTCCAGCAAAAGGAGGTGTCGTGGTTATTTTCCAGCCAAAACTAAAACCACAAATTACATTGTATTACTTTTTACAAGCTTTCATTGAAATCTCTGCCTTCTATAAAGTGTACATAAACTATGAAGGAACTTTTAATGACCTATACTTCTATGGCAAAATTAGCGATGTTTTCATGAGACCTGCTTCTTCAATGAGGATGAATTTGTCATATGGGTCCCGGACTGAAAAATAAGGCCTATATTAGAAAGAAAATGTGTTTTCTGTGGGCTGCCAAGTGCCCATGCAAAAACCTGCTGGGGCCAATCCATTTAAATTAGGATACCCTGTAGAGTTTGTCTACGGGAAAATGCGCTGACTGGGGACATCCATCTGCACTGAGCTAATGAGGCAGCGCTGAGTTTGTGAATATTGTTCATATTGGATCACACACACATTATTTTTCAGGCACAGAGGAGACAGAAACAGGCAAAATTACTGTGGCCCTAGACATGCAAAACATAAGATTATTTTAGAAATGCTTTGTGTTTCCTGTCTTATCCAAAATGTCGTAGTTTCTTTAATGCTGTGTTTTCTGAGTAGCTTTTTCCCAAAATATTAAATTTGAAGAAAAGTTTACACAGGTTATTTTCCTAAATTATCTTATTTAATGTTTAAAATGTCTTTCTGAAAGGCTGCAGCATTTCTGTATTATTACAACTCATTGTCTATTCTGAATGTGATTAGTCTCATTAGTGAAATGTTTTTTTTTGAAATTACTTGTTTTGAGAAACATTTAAACACTGGGATTTGTTAAATAGTTTTTTATGACATTTTTTAAGTTCTTGTGAAATATAGAGTACGTATTCTGAAATTCTTTGTCTTTTGTAATTTTTGTGTACACACGTTTCTGCTTGAATGTAACCCTCTGTACAGAACAAAAACAGAAGTCTCTACACATGTAAATTACTGCAGGTATGCAAACATTCATGCCAGTCTACTTTACAACACATGCAGGCACTCACAGTCACACACAGCTACACAGTTTTATTGTCCGTCAGTGTTAATGAAATCCACACTGATCGATGGTGAAAGACAGGCCAGTCAGGCGGCTGTTTAGCCGCTACAGCAAACAAATAGCCTCGCTGACCACTGCACCTCTGGCTATTGGGGGCTGAATCACAGAACAGCATTAGCCAATGTTGCAAATGAGCTATTACGCCAGTGACCTTCGGGACAAACCCATTACCCAGTGAAAATAGACAGCAGACAGAAGCTGGATTCATTATCATAATTATCAGCGCCGCCTTCATTGCAGCTCGTTGGGGTCACTTGTTGAGGTGCATGCCAGTGTATGTGCGTGTGTGTAAAGCAGAAGAATGCGAGTGTTAGCAGCAGGTATAGACCATTACACTACTGTGAAGAATTATCTCCTTGATAGCTAAGAGAATTTTGAATTAATTATCGCGTACGTTATCCTCCACAATGAGGAATGAAGTTTCAAGTGTTTTTTTTTATTTTAATTTTAACCATAATGTGTTAAAGCTCCAGCTCTGACTCTGGAGAACAGGCCCATTAGAAATCCTGTCTCAGTCAGTTCACAGGGGTTTGAGGATGGACGGCAGCTTCAGGGCGTTGCAGCTGTTCCATCTGTTCATGAAAATCCATCAAATGCCGATCCATCACTCTGTTGACTTGCAGCAGGAAGTTTGCAAACTTATGCTTCTTAGGCCGCAAGACAATTAAGGTGAGATAAGCAGCATTGAGTGCATCAAAAAAAAACATATTAACTTTACAATTGATGTGACTTGATGCATTGTTGCTGTTTAATCTTTCCAAAAGCTTTTGTTCACATTGTAGCCTTGGCCTGAAAACGTTGTGCGATTTGAGCTCCTATTTGACTCGTTTTTTAAAAATAATTTCAGTTGTGTCGTGCAGTGTGCAGGGATGTGATTTGATGCTCCCGACCTCCCGTCAGACAGAAGTTGTGACAGGTCATACATTTTGACCCATCATCAGGCTCTCGCACAGTTGAAGCTAAGTTACGAGTTGCATTCCCAAACTCAGGGGTTCTTACAGAGTGTTAAAGAAAACGATGTATAGTAATGTAATGTAGTTACAGCCGAACCAAAAAGCTCACGTCTGCCAAGCCAAGTCTCTTTGCCGATGCCTCTTATTTTTTACCCTTCGGCACAGAATGACACATATGATCGGGGAGCATGTTTCTCCCTTGTTAGCATTGTTAGCAGACAAACTTTGATTACAACACCTCTCTGGAGTTTGTCTGGAGGAGCTGACACAGCTAAGTTATCAGGTTATGTCAGATGATCGAACCTCACATTGTGAGCACATAAATCATGAGCTTTGGCATCACATCTCAGAAAATGTACTCATACAGGGTGAGGTAAGATTAAACAGGTGAATATTTGACCAAATCAATTTGTATCCTATTTTAGTATTTCAAGATTAATCCAAAATGATTTTTTTATTCAGTAGCTCATATTTCATGTAATGTTTTCCTGTTTACAACAATCAATCACAGGCAGGGGGGCAGGGGGAACAAGGTGAAAATGCTTAATTCTAAGCGGCATGCAGATGGGTTTGGTGGCTTAGCTGGCAGCTTGTCAGACTCTGATTTGGCTGAAGGAAAGGAATGGTGGAGCCGGGCAGGCAGGACATCAGAGTGGTGGGTCTGAGCAGCCTGTGGGACAAGAGACTGGGCAGGACGGACTGGGCACTGAGATCCAAATGGGCTGTTTGTCACCGAGGACGTTGCTGAATGTAACAAGTCTGAAGGGAAACAGACGTAATTATTCTGAGGCCTAAACGGAGCAAAGGATTAGTGAAGAACAGAAAACAAACTTGCAGACGGATGAGGACATGAATCAGCTTTGGCTTTGTACTGGGGAGATGGTTGAGATGATTGTAAGATCAAGGTGTCCGAGTGGAAGCAGCCTGAAAAGAAAGCAGGTGGGAAGCCACACACGCAACAAACACACATACATTTTGCATTTCTGTTGAATAGGATCAAATTTGTTTTAAAGGATCTTTCTGCAGATCAAGGAAGTAAATCACTCTATTTATATGAAGTTCTTCCAGTCTTATTGACAACTCACAGTGCTTTACAGTACAAGTCGCATCCAGCCATTCACACACATATGTATACAGTGCTTTTATACACAACACTATCTCACACTATTCATACACTGTTGGCTCGGACATCAGTATCTTGCACAAGGTCACTTTAGAATGCAGACACCAGGTACTGGGGATCAACTACTAACCTTCCAGTTACTGGTCGACCTTCTCTACCTCCAGACCCACAAGCTCACTCAGCTTTTGTGTCAACATTACTGTCCTTCTATATTTGGACCATAGACTGTACATGAAGATGGATGACATTGCAGCCCCTAAAAAAAGTGAAACCAAATCATCTGGATTGCCCCCCAATTGGCTGGTTGCAGTGCAGGTCATAAAGCCCACCTCCAACATGGACCAAACTAAAATTAAATTAAAGATGGTTTCTGTCATTTTAGGTAAATTTGGTACTAAGAAGTTATTTACTTCTATAAAAACAAGGTGAAATGTCATTATTGGTCGTGATTGGTTGAAAGTGTGCATCCGCAGGACTTTGTTACTGAGGCTCCACTCCATCATGACTACTGTGCAGAATCTGGCTCCAAGTGGCAGCACCTGTATCCTGGGGAACTTTGGCTAAATTTTGTACTGTGGGAGGAAAGTGAGAGACATCGTCCATCTTTACATAAACTCTACAATGTGGAGTCAAAGCTTTGTTCAGCTATTTATACATCACAACAGCATTGCTTCCATGTCTGCAGAACCCCTCAGTGCCTGTAGACCTCAAACTGGTCTACAACATTGAAAATAGTCCGCTATAGATGTCTTGTGGGCCGAAATAACTCTGATACATTTCTTATTTCAAATAAAAGATGTAAAAAGTCCTTCTTGCTGTGATTAAAATAACATGTGGGTCTATTAAAACTAGTCAAAGAAAGAAGTCTAGTAACTTCACAGCCCAGGAGTGTGCTATAGATGAGTTAGGACATGAAGGGATGAAGGAGGGAAGGGGCTGTAAGAGGTGAAGGAGAAACAATGACGAAACAGGGGGAAAGACAGATGATCAAGATGGATAAGAGGAACAGATAATGAAGAGCAGATGGAAGGGAGGGAGGGAAATCAGTGGAGTCAAAAGGAAGGAGAGAATTAATAGAGGGTGTAAAAATTAAAGAAAGAAATTCAATCAACACCATGTAACCAGGGAAGATGGATGGATGGATGAAAGAAAGAAATGCAATCAATGCTAAGGAACCAGGAGAGAGGGATGGATGAAGCAGGGGATGGCTTTAAAGAGCGAGGGATGACGAAAGGGAGGCGGTGACGTGGAGCCATTAATAATTTATGATGGCCTCAGCTTTTCAAAGCGGCCCAGCGGTCCCGCTCTCTGCTTTCCCCTGACGTTTAATTTGTCTGAAAATCAGCGAGCGTGGAGTCTGATTATCGTCTCCGTCTGCCAACGCCTCCGCCTCAGTCTCCCTGACACCAAGGTATAGGATCACAAGCTGTGCTGAGCGTCAGCCTGGAAACGTTTAGGTAAAAACCTGTGAGCAGCACCTATACACACACACACACAGTATTTACAGGACGTGTCTGTCGTGATGCATCTCTGAACCTCTCCGAACAGCCTGAAACTGAATATCCTCACTCTGACCCGAGATATCCTTTATGTATGAGGTGGATATATTGACAGGGAGAAGTGTGAGATGTGCAGTAATGTGCCCTTGTCTGAGGTCTGTCAGTTTGGTTTACAGACTGTCTGATGGGCTTGGCTCTGAACAGGGGACAGCGTCTCTCTCAATCTGAACCAGCTTCTCTTTCAGTCATTCACTCTAATTCCACAAATGTCTGCCTGTCTGTATGAGGAACCCATATCTTTTGAACCGCTCTTCTTATCAGCCTCACACTTGCCATGTGTAATATTTATGGTCCAAGGGAAATGCAGTGTCAAATTTGGTGCCTTTTAGACACAATATGTCCAATAATAACATTTGAACATGAGACCCCTGTAGCAGTCAGTGGAGACAGGGCAGGGGACTCACAGTCTGTGGACAGGACTGAACGTGTCTTCCTCTACATCCTCGGATAAACTACAGCAGAGGTCGGTAGTACTCTGATTATTTTTATTTCAACATATCAGACTGACGCAAACATTACAGTAGCATTACTAGCTAATGGAAAACATTGACAATAAAACTCTTCATTGCAGATAAACCAGGTAGGATGAACACATCATTTTCTAACATCAATCTGCACCAGACTGTTTATAAAAATCTCTGCACACAACATCCTGCACACAAACAATATGTTCATTTTAAAAAATGACAGTATATTGTAGAACTCACTAATCCCAATGAGAACAGAACATTACAAACAGGCAGGTTTAGAACAGGCATAGCTAGTTCCTACTACTCTGAATGACCAACATCATTTATGAACAGTTTATATAAAACAAACAGTTTTTGAAATGCAGACGATCAGCAAACTTGTCTTTAGTGCAAAAACAAAAATTTTAATGAGTTATGTTAAGCTTGCTTCTATTCCACTTTCAAAATGTCACAGTGTTAAGTTCAATGGAAGTTTCTAATATTGACTTTAAAATGATTCTTGCCATCACCAGTGGGGGGTTAAGAGTTCAAACTCCCAACATCACATTTGCAGCCTTGTATCTCTGACTCCAGACAAGTTGTAAAGAATTGGCCTGAGCACTGCTCCTAGTCGACCATGTGCACCTTCAGTATCTCACCTTTTTCATCTGGTTTAACTGTGCAATAATCCTTTTCTATCACTGCAATTTTAATACTTAACATGTTTGTATTTTGTTAACATTGTGTATATTTTTCATTGACTGAAATCAAATTAAAATAAAAAGATGGAAAAAAAAACATTTTCTCGAAATGCAGGTAGAAAAACATCAGATATGCATGTATTGGATGCTCCCATGCTGCCACCTGGTGGTGTTTTTGTGGTTTAGCAATAAACCACAATCCATCCTATAAACTGTAAAGAGGCTTCCCACCATTTTTGTAAGTTAAAGTCATGTCTGTGAAAAAAAAGACGCGGGAGAAGTTTGATAGCATCAGAGAAAATTGTTCGGTTAACTTCACTTGAGTATTTTCATTCTGGTAGGTCTAAATATTAATTTGAAAGAGCAGCTATGTAAAAGGAAATGTGGGTCTCACAAAATATGCTAGTGAGTTGCATTATGGGAAGTTGCTGTTGGCTCTCTACTGTTTTCATTTCACCTTTTTCAAATCTCCCAAGGTAGAGAGAAAACTTGGGATCAAATTAGAGCTTGAATTTTACAACAAAACTGTTGTGTCCTTTTCTCAAAGAAATTCCACAGCTTTATGAGTGCAGAGACATACATGAACAGTGTCCCTTTAAGTCAGAATTTTATTTCTTCCAAATATATTGCAATATCTTTGCTGCTATTACTACTGTTAGCAGCAACTTCACCACATCCAGTACGAAGTGGATGCAGCCCAGAGCCAGGCGACTGCAACAGCTCCTGTAGCTGCTACCTTCCATCTGTATAGGAACAAATAATAATATAAATTAAAAAATCAATGTAAATAAAGATTTTTTCAAAAGAAACACATTATTTCAAAATTTTAATGAAGTTTTAAAATTTTGCACAAAATAACGACAATAAATGCTGATAAATAAGTAGCCTGGTTTAAACAACAGACACAAATACAGGATATAATCGAAACCTAATTTGAAGACACTTCTGTTCCACGAATGAATTATATTGTAAAATTAAAGACGAAGATCTTACTGTAAACTGTTTTCGATGATTCCAACAGTTTGAGTCATAACTGTAACCAGAATTGCTCAACCCTGGAAAGTACCAACAATAAAATGCAATTTCTATAATTTCTGCAACGCAGCACTGGGCGGGCCCAAGCTCATGCATTTTGAAGCGTTGCGTGCGTTTTGCCTGAGAAAAATAAATGATGACTGAGGAAATATTGACACATAAAGCTGTTCAGGCTTGGACTCTGATCATGAAACAGAAGTTTGGTGGTGATAGGACAATGCACAGCGGAGTTATGACAACATCGTCTCCTTCGGCGAAGGATGAACCTTCGCCGTTTACACGGTTTGAGGAAATGTCCCAATTCTGAGAGTGAGAGACGTCACCTTTGCAAGACATTAAGATTCCTTTGATCTTTGACCACTGTCACTGCAGGAGTGGAGTTGTTAGGGTTAGGGTTAGGGTTAGGTGTTTATGGCTCAGCATCAAAGGATTCATGGTCCATGTATGTCAGCGTTACAGAACATTGTGTTTTAATGGCGTGTAATCAAACTTTGGCGCAATGCCACGGTCACAGCACGTGACGAAAAATCGATCTTTGATAATATCTGATGTAAGCCCTGGTACTAGTACCTCTAAGTAAAAATGTGGAATATGGCAAAATGGCCACTAAATGCAAAATAGCAGGCTTCCTGTTGCGTTTGTCCAATTGCACCTAAAGACTTTTTTTGTTTGTCTGGTCATGATACCCCTGTGTATTGATTTTTGTGAAGATCAGTCAATGTGAACACGTCCGGAGGTCTCGGGGGGGCACCGTTGAGCCATTTTGCGACTCCCATTGAAAATTTTGGTAAGAATTTGAGCATGTTAAAGCCCTCAAAAAGCCAGTTAATTTGCCTGCATAATAATAATAATCCTTACGATTTCAATAGGGCCTCACTGTCTGTCTGTGCCTCTCAGTGCTCGGGCCCTAAATATTCCAGCAATACCCACATTTTATCCTGGAAGAAGAAATATTTTGAGCAATTTGTGTTATCACTTTATTTACCTCGACATATGTGGCGACGCCGGCGAGCTAGTTCTGGCAGGCAACTCGAGCTACGCTGCGCCAATCATGTGACAAACATCATGTGACATACCTCACTCTCCATAACCATCTATAGTACACACCCACCTTATCAGGTGGTCTATTTAACCAGAGAGACATTTCCCATCAACCCCTCTTGCTCGCACTGCTGCTGCAGTATTGCCACCTGTTGCTTCAGTCCCTCCACCACCCCAGCATCCACCTGTAGGCTCCAACGGGGGGGTTACAAGTATTTGCTCATCACTCCCATAATTCCCATGTAATCATATGGGGGAGTGATTAAGTTGGAGCCTAGACGCCAAACACTAAATCTGTTGTAATGCTGCAATAAATGTTTGAACGTGAGTTGTCTGACTGAACTAGAACTGTGGCGCAGAGGTGCCGGTTTTTCAGCTTCTTCTTCCCCTGAAATCACAAGTGCCTGTCATTTTCTGCCAGGAGTTGACAAGCAGCTTCAACTAAAATGCAAATAATTAACTTAATTGAATAACAGCAAACAAAGTTCACATGAATTGTGCTTAAAAATTTAAAATCAGAGAAAGTTAATGAACGCATCAAGCTTTCCTTAATCGACAGATAAATAAGAATCGACAGTAATGTGAGTCATTATGTCTGTTGATTACTACATTGGTCCACTTGGAAAAATGTAGGCATTTCACAATTTGGCCTCTTAAATTAAATTACTCACTATTTCAGTGTGTTCAGACACGCCGCGTCTTCTCTGCTGGAGCTGCTGATTTATCACATTTCTTTTGATCCCTTCTCACACGATTTAACGTTATTCTTCAGTTCAATGCTTATATAAAAGTATTTGAGTATCTATTTTTAAAGCTATAGAAGCACAACTAGCAACACAAAACACTGTGTTAAAGTGAAATTCACAACGACAAAAAAAAACATCACAGTTATTAGTATCTATATACGGTATGTAAAGCACTTTAAGCTGCATTTCTCATAAACGTTTCTATACAAATCAAGTTTATTATTATTAATATTGTTATTATTTGAATTATTATTATCAACAACAATAAATCACAAAACACAAGGGTAGATTAGAAGATTTGTTGTTGGATTTTGTGTTTTGCCATAGTATTTTCTCATTGCCCTTCAGGGCCACCGTAGTTATGTGACTTTTACTTGCATGGTAAGTTTTAGGGTGTTGACCATAGGGTGTTATGTCTGTAACCAGACAAGCAGGAAGTCAGATGTAACATATATGGGTCAATGGAAGCTGAGAATCTTAACTTACAAGACGTAAATGACAAGCAAACAATGGCCGTTGTGATAACATTTTAGTCATATGTCACTTGAAAAAAGAAATACATATATACACAAAATATGTGTATGCGTTTCTGAAACATTACAGATACTTGCCTTTTTTCATTCTTATATAAGGCTTATTTTAGTATTCAAAATGTGTATTCATTATGAATGAATAATCAGTGTGAGGAAATACACTGTCACGCTTTTCAGCCTAGATAGAAAGAATTTGACCCTATGATCAGGTGTGGCTACAACCAACCAGATAACATGAGTGTGAAACCTTCCTTAGCAAATACTAGTTTCAGAAAATAGCTGTATATGCAAAGTCCTCTTGTTCTAGATCTTTCAAACTTATCCCACAGTCTTCATCAGGGGATAGAGTGGTATTTACCCTAGGAAAGTGTGTTTTCACAGCAGAGATTTTGACTTTTCATGGCAGGAAAAGTTAAAGTATTAATATATAACATATTTAGCACAAAAGATGTTTTATAAGTAGAATCTGTCAATAAAATATGTTTATAAAATAATCATGCACTATACAAAGTACACATAGATTATATGCTCATTGACAAAACTTAAATATCTTGATAAATTATGCATCAATTATGTTTGTTCAGAATAATCTATATTTAATACCAGTGAATGGACAGCTTCTGTAAGTTACGATGCATTTCAATGCAAACTGCATGCACTGTGACAGAGAAGCAGTTCCACAAATATAAACACTTAAGTAAGTGAGGCCACACGGACACAGGGCTCCATTTTAAACTGGTAAATACTCCCCAATGGCTCCCCAGTGGAAAATGTTAAGATAGTTTAGTAAGTTCAACATAAATATCTACCAAGTTTTGTAACAATGGACTAAATAATTCATTTATGGGACAATTTGCACCAGACAATCAACATGTGATTTACAGACTGATTTGTGTTATGACAAACACACACGCTTTGTGTTCTAGGTGACTGTAGTGTCACCTAGAACCAAATATGAACATGGTGTGTTCAAATGTTCAAATCAGGCTGAGTTTCATGCTTCTAGCTCATTTTAGCTAGTACAGCTAGGGTTCAGGAAGTTGCTGAAGCTTAGGAGGATGCACCGTTCCCTATGCTTCAATAATGGAGACTTTGTGGAAGCTCCTTGACACAACTCTGTTGCTGTGCGAGAACGTGGCCATCAGCACTTTGGTGCCCGGTGAAGAGGCCATGATGGAGACAGTGTTCTCCATCTTCTCGCCTTGCTTTAGCTGAGCCAGCCTGGCAGAGAGTGAGGAGAGAAACCAAATGTTGTCAAATTTTAACTCAAACAAAGAAAGACACACACACACACACACACACACACACACACACACACTTAAACAATCTAAAGACCCGATATTTTGCAAAAAGAAAGTCAAATTTGACAGCGAATAAAAGAGGTGATGAGAGGTTTGTGGTCCCACAGCACAAATCAATTATAATGTAAGTACATGAGTGATGTGAGGGTTGATTAATCCTACCAATTATACAGCCAGTCGTTTGCCAGCTACCGACTACCAGAATTGACTTCTTGCCCTTTTTCATGGAACAAATGCCAGAGCAGTTTTATTGTTCCACTATTTAGCTTGATGATTTATCACCTCTTAATATCTCCACTGAAGCTGTTCTCGTTTATTATACCTCTCTGGGTTGAAACTTTGGCTTTATCGTCTGGGCCAATAAAAAGCCACCATGGCTGCAGGGGACTGGAACAATACAGGAATGGGACCAGGCCAGGAAGAGTTGGACTCAAAAGTTCACCCTTTTATTAACAAAGTTTGTTGAAGCCATAAAAGAGCTGGAGGGTGAGGAAAAGTAGAGGAAGAGCGAGAGGAGGTTGAGGTGGTAACCAAAAACAACCGATATATATAATCTTTTCCCCTTCACACTTGGCATGTGCATTGCAAAGGGCCCTAAGAAATGCAGTGTCACATTTGGTATGATTTGGACATGCAGTACATTCAATATCAATAAAACTACTTAATCAGGGACTCATCAGTCTAAGAGTCTACCACGGATTCTCCAGTTCTGAGTTCTGTGTACTGGTCGAGCTTCAATGAACAGGTGAACAGGTCTTTGTTAAGTGGTGGTGTCACAGCTTCGTGGTTCTGCAGACTGAGTCCAGCAGTCGGTCTTTACTTTCTGTGCCTCAATCACTGCACGTAACTTTTACAGTATCAGAAAGAAAACTGCAACCAGCATCACCACCATTCCAAACAGGCAGGTTTAGAACAGGCTCTGTACTGGTGTAAATCACAACTATTGCGCTGCTTGCTTTGACAATGAGATAAATAAATATAAAGGTACATTTAACCCCTGATAGTGATGGTGCATTGTTCTTCATTGTTCTCTCCACAGAACTACACACATACACACACACTTGGATGCAACATCACGTTTCAGCTGTTACAAAAACACCCCAGACCACATTCCTCCCAACGAACATCGCGTTTTTTTGACCCTATCAAACATAATGGTTAAATATGTGTGACATCCCTAGAATGTAGCCACAGGACAAGGGTGCTGTTGTTTTTACGACACAGCTCCACAGAATGAAGATTTATTGTTTATTTTAAATACAACATTCAAAACACACATACCTGGTCTCGTGTTTTCCTTTCAACAAGCCAGATCCCTCCACTGTCAGCACAGCTCCAGTCAGAGTTTTTGTAAACTCGTTGGTGAAGGACACCTGGACCGTGTGCTCCTTGTTTATCTGGATGCTGTCCCCTCCTTCGATCTGCAGAGCATCAGGTTACAGGATCAGATTATCAAAAATAAAATAGACAGAGACTTGTGATCACTCCATTATCCCCAGAGGGGGCTGTTGAACATGAAGACTATTGATATGAGTCACTTTGCATTAAGGTTAATTTGGTCCACTTCTATTTAGCTTTTTATTAATATGGGCCAGGTCTTTCTTTGTAGAGTGACCATGTTCTCCCTGTGTCTTTGTGGGTTTTCTCTGGGTAATCCGGCTTCGTCTCACAGTCCAAACAAATGCAGACAGATCAGGTTAATTGGAGACTCGAAATTGACCATAGATGTGAATGTAAGTGTTTATCTCTGTATGTTGGCCTTGTGGCCTGCCCACTGTTTGGCTTCAGCTCTAAGACGACCCTCAAAAGGATAAACAGTATAGATAATGGATTTATGGATAGAATGTATAATGATGAATAAATGCATCACTATATATAAAAAATGGTGTAGTTGTTCAGGTGTTGATCAGAGTGAAAAATATGATCATTACTTTTTATGTGCCGTGTATCAAATCTCAGGTTTCAGCAAAGGCATCAGAATTTGTATTTTCTGCTCACAGGTTTTTGATTTTAGCTCAAAGGTAACACTGGAGCTGGTGTTGAAATGTGTTGGACAGTGACAACTATAAAATAAATCAAAGTGAACATAATTTCTTCCTTATACTTAAGTGAACTGAAGAGTGGGGCAGACTGGCTGCTGTTTACCTCAATGCTTATCTGCGGTGAGCTTATGTTGAATTCCTGTGAATCCAGGACTCTTTCTTTAGTCCGCACGTCCTTAATCACCACTGCAATATTCACAAATTCGTCAGCCGCCAGCACCGACTCGTACTCAGACGCAGGGATGGTGTGCTGCAGAGTCAAAGCTGCAGAGAATGTAAAGGAGTTATGGTTCTCTAGAGGTTTGATTAAGCAAGTAAATAAAATAAAAAGTGTTCAAATGAAAAAGTAAGGTTATCCAACAACATTGCCAGGGGGTACACCCCAGTATTTTCTACAGGACTCTTTACCTTCATAAGGGAATATGTGCACCTCTTTGTGGATTTTCCAGAAGCTCCCCTGTGGGCTGCTGTTGTACTCTTTAATCTGAGCGTCCACATGTTCCATCAGGATCCTGGGCTCGCTGGAGTTATTAGTGACCTTTACGCTCATGCCAATGCTGTCACCAAATGATGGCTTCCCTTTGATGTTTAGGGACACCTCCAAACCAGATGACGTTAGTCCTGGAGATGAAGCTGGGAGACATGTACATTGTGTTAAACAAGTAAACCGATGAAGAGAAGAATGCCTTTGTAATATTTCAAAAGATGCTGTTACTATTGGTGACACTATCAGCCCCAGAACAAACCGGTTTTGGAGTTTGATGAAACACAGTGCTGCTAAATGAGTGTGGAAACCTCTTCCAACAAATTGGGTCATCTACCTCATTCACCGAAATGTTAAAAACTTTTAATGACGCCATGCAACCACCTTTGACAAATATTTGCCGTAGAATGGCCCCCAAATTTAAATGATGTGATGTGGAAACTATGAAGAGCATCAACTGCAGATATTTAAAGCAGGATGACACACATGGAAGAATAGTTTAAACACTTTCTTATTGAAAATTAAGAGAAACTCTAAATGCTCAACTGTGAATCAAAGCGATTAATGCTTACTTGTCAGTGACAGAACACAAATCAGGCACAATGATATGATGCAAAACTGCTGGTGGGTTCTGTAAAAGTTTCATGTCAAACAGTAATAAAATAATGACCAACAAGTTAACACAACATGATAAAATGTAGTTCAGGTCAAAGTCAAATACTTGATCATGAAGCATGTGTGAATCATGTAATAATTGACCTCTAACTTCCTGGTAGAGACCATTGAAAAATACGGCACATATCTACAAACGAATCCACAGTTACTTACACGCTCAAACTAATATTACAAATAATAATACTCTTTTACAACTGTAAAGTTTATTACAACTGATTAGTATGTACTTTTTTAGCAGAGCAGTTCAATGGATAACGAACCTCTGACCCTGACATTGTTAAAACTTTGAAAAACATAAACAATTGGGACAATGTCAAAAAAAGATTTTGTGTTTTTATAAAGCTTTTCTAGTCTTGATGACCACTCAAAGCCCTTTACAGCAGTTTCACCCGGTCACACACACATTCATACAGTGCAGCACTTTCTCTATTGTACACCACACACACATACAGCCTGAGTTACAGTTGCCTAGAAGCCAGAAGAGTGTTAGATTTTTTGACACTGAGATGAATCAAAGCTTACCTGCTTCTTCTCCCAGTCCATTCGTCATCGCAGCAGAACGCATTAAGCAGAGAGACACTGCTGTAAAAGGGAGATTTTGTTATTTGTGAGATTGTTGTTCCCCAAGGGAAATAGCTGGACTACATGCTCTGAGCCCACTCTTCAAATTAGACTTTGTGCCAATAGAATGACAGAGGCCATCATATAGTTTCAAACTCAAATCATCACAACATTAACTTTTGTTTTTGTCTTTTCCGTTCTGCTCCATTTCTCAATCTTTGAACCTTAAACTAAACAATGCATTTGCAAAACAAAGTCATGCTGAGGTATTTGTTTGCACGTATTGATTCTTGCATGGGGAGATGAGGGTGAAGATGCTTTGGCAACAGAGCCACTGACCTTGTGTTGTCATTCTTCCAAATCCAAGTTGCGCCCCTGAAAAGGGAAAGAAAATATGAGGATAATCTTTATTGAACGTATGGAAAACCAAGACAGAGCCTATCTTACTTCAGCTGTCTCCACATTTTGCATTTGCATCATGCAGACTCTTCTCAAAACACAAAATTGTACTGTATCTGTTTATTGTATCTCAATAAATCCCTCTCTAGAAAGCCTCACAGCCACAGGAACCTCTCTTACTTTTCTTCCTCTTATAAGCAGGTGTCAGATTCTCTGGGGTGTCTGAACCAATTCTCTTGGTGCAGATCACCTGCCCCACCAACTCAGAGTCCACCATCCTCCCCACCACCACTCCATTGCGTACAATAAACCGTATGACGTCAGCGTCAACAGAGGCAAAGATGAAGGAGGTGTCGTATGGGGCACTGAGGCAGCGCTGCTGGACAGCAGCTACAGGGCATGGGCCACAGCAGAATATACCTGCAGAGACAAGATCAAACGTCAAGGTCAATTTCAGTCAAATAGCAGCAGATGGAGAAAAATAGCAGTATTTACCGTAAAATAACAGTTTATTGTCACATATCTGCTTATTAACACTCAGAGGTCAATGGCCTCCCTACAGAAACTTTTATTCTTATCCCACTAAATACAAACAATGTATTGAGGACAATGTGGAGCAGGGACCCACCAGCACTTTTCTCTTGGGGTGTGGGGTCCACTACCTGCCAGCCATCAAACCCTGCACTGAGATCTGGTCTTCTCATCCAGCACTCAACCCACACATGGAAGTTCCTGCAGGACATACAGGGATTAACACAGACACACACACACACACACACACACACACACACACACACACACACAAACACAAACACACACACACACACACACACACACACACACACACACACACACACACACACACACACACACACACAGAAAATCAATATGAAGGGTGAGATAAATAAAATAGATGATCACAGACACTAAGTTAGCTTATCTTCTCCTGATTCATATGTTCATTAAGTTAAGGGCACAACAGTAAATGCTGCTTTTACTGTGAGTGTTAATTGTGAGATCACACTGATGACTAAGCAATTCAAATACAGAATATCATCTTTAGAGTTAGTGACACCAACCAGAGACTGTCCTTAGATAGGTGGAGCTTCTCCCCCGTGGTCGAGTAAAACTCTTCAATTGTCCTGCTGGCATTAGTGTCATGACCTGCGTTAAAGACCGTCACCACCCTGGAGGGAATCCCCAGCACTCTCATTACTGGAACAAAAATAAACATAAATCAGTCATCACTTGTAAAACCAAAGTCGTGAAGTATTAAAACCCATCTTAGTAGAAGTATAAAGTAGGTAAGATGTATTGAGTAAATCATTTCTACTTCTAATAGTATCCAGTCATGCAAGTGGTTACTATATTTAGTTAATTCATTATATTAACTAACAATTTTTTTATCTATTGTAAAGTGAACAATTTGCCCCTTCTGTGAAAGACTGAGTAGATTTATTCCAGGTACCTTTCACTTTTATTCCACCACATATATCAACAATACCTCTACAATTTTTCAAAGCATTACGTTAAATGTGTTCATATTTATTTTAGAGGCCAGGACTCTGCAGTAATAATGTTGTGTGGCATGAGGGAGTGGTAATAATTATACTTTTATACTTTAAGTATATGTAAAAGTGAGTCCTTTTACATATTTTTTTCTTTTTCTATCACCAACTAACACAATAGCAAAAGGTAGCAAACATAAAAAGACAAATATTGCTTAATTAATAAGCTTGTCACTTGTCGCCGTAATTCTCGTAATGCAACGTGATATCTTCTTCTCATTAGCCTTTCTCTACCTGGAACACAAACTCCTAACAAAGGCGTTCTGTTGTAAATGTACTTTGAGGTTTTCAAATTTCCATTGCCTGATGCCACATTAATTTTACATATTATTTGAGTGATTGTAATTACCAATATCTGAAAGTATAAATTAAATAAAGGAATATTCATAGTGAGTCACAAGTTGTAATTATAGCTAGAAAACTTGTTTATTTCTTACAGCCCCAGATCAGATTTGGAATTTACCAACCCAAACAACACAAATACAGATGCCAGTTCTTTCAGTGTCATTAAATTAGGTAAAGAGAATTTTAAAGATCAGCCTATAATTGAAATAATTCAGTTGTTGGTACCTGTGCAGAGGACAGATGCAAAGACCCAACACTGTCCGTAGCGCACGGGGCTAAAGTTGGATGCGACCCAGCGACGCAGGATGTCAGCACTGCCGCTCCACTCTGTGGGATTAACCCCCCCCTGGTAGCCGCCCTGCCACTTCCCGTGCAGAATACCCAGGTCATCATTACAGTTCACCTGGAAAACGAGGACACATGTTACTCCTCTCTCCACTGAAGGTATGTTCTTGATAACATAAGTCACAGATTTGGCATTAGAGGGAGAGTTGTGTACTTTTATCACCCATGTTTTAGTGAGTGCTGTCTCTCACCATGGCACAGACCACCCTGCTGAGGTACACTGGGTCTGCTCGCAGTATGTTGTCCTTGCTTTCGTCGCTGAGGTGCTGAGGGCTGACCTCCAGCAGCGTCAGACATGCCTCTTGGACGCCAGGCTCATACTGCACACGATGAAACACGAACTGAAGCCTGCTGCATTTGATCTTGCTGTGATTACACACAAGAGCCATTCATGATGGCTGCATGTTGCCGATTGTTACATACCTGACCAAACGACCACGGTCGCTGACAAACATTTTGATTGGTGCCCATGAACACCAAACCATAATCGCTCTTGACATACTCTTGTAGTTGGGCCTCGTGTGGCATGTACACTGGATCATCTGAAAAGCAATAGAAGTTTTGTGGGATGACTGGAAAGAAACAATAACAACTAGAAATACCAAACTGCTTTTGTAACGTCACGTCAACAAGTGCAGTTTCCTTTTTTTCCCAGATTCCTACAAGGTCACCATGACCTTTGAATTCAAATCTTTGACTCCAATTGACAACTGATTCAAAATTACCTGAAGAAATATTGTTTATGCTGAGATATCGCATTAGCAAGGCAAAAAATTGCTTTCGACTATTAGAACGGCACTCAGTAGCAAAGGCATAACAGTCAACTTAAATTCAATCAAGCTGCACCATCTCAAAGATATGTCAGTATATCAAATATTCCCTTGGAAAATGGTGAAAGCACCTTATCCCACATTGTTTAGAGAAAGTGATAAAAACATTCCTGGATCTGCCCCCCTCATCCAGATCTGTGGCAAAATTGAAACAAACAAACCAAAAAGAGACAGGAGCGTAAAACAGGTACAAGATGGAGTTTTTCTTCATGGACCCACCTTTCAGCCAGGGGTTGCAAAGCAGGACAAATGATCCCATTGCGAAGCTCCTAATGTTCTGCCTGGTCTCGATGTGCAAACGGAGGTTATACAGGGCCACGGAGGATTGAACAGGGGAGCAGATGTGGATGGTGACTGACTCGGAGTGCACGCTGCCCGGGTGGATCTTGGCTGACCAGTGCTGCGTGGTGGGCCACTTGTCAGAGAACTGGACTGGGATTCTCTCTGACAGACTCCCTGCACGGTGAAGGAGAAGTTACTTAAAGCAGGACGATGCAGCATTTGAATGATATACACATATTCACTTAACAACATAACAATAAAACACAATTTCTAAACTCAATGGTCTCAGGATTGATTTAGCTGTGTAATGGACTGTAGAGGGACAATTTTGAAATGTTACAGGAGGAGAAGCACAGGTATCAGCTGTTTTATTCCCATGACAAGATCCAGAACAGTTTTCTCCACATATATTCCTCATGTTATTATATTATTTCAACTTTTCACCCATGTTTGTTTGTTTAATTTTAATCTCAATTATTGTCTCTGTGAGTAGCTGATGGTTAAATGTTCCATCTGTACAAACTGAAAAACTCTTTTCTCAGGACGTGTCATTCTGTTTCTATAACTGTTGATTATAATTGTTTCCTCTGTGTTCCAGCCTCTCGTCCACATACACAAATGACTTTTGCAAACACCTACCAAAGTGCAGATTTTCAAAAACTCTACTGTGTATCCGTGTGAACATGTAAAATGGACTGGGCTCCAAATGTGCAACATGGCAGCATTTGTACGCAGAATATTTTGGCTTCATTTGTGGATAGTGGGAGGAAGTGGACATGCATCCTCCATCTTTAAACCCAGAGGCTGGAGAAACACCAGTCCTCAGTGCACTAAGCAAGGGTGGTTATTTTCATGAATGAACATAAGTTATTGTGAGAGTAAGTCTATGTTGTGTTTTTTCTCTCCCAGTCTTGTTTTAACCATGAGCTGAGGTTTTCCTGTCTGTGTTACCTAGCCACACCTCCAGGACCAGGCCCTCGCTGTGAGGATTCCATGACCGGCCACGGAACCGCAGAGTCAGCTTGAACGGTTTCCCTCGCCGCACCACCAGGTGTTTTTTGCTCAGACCCTGAGTCTCATGGGAAATGTGGTTTTCATGAACCTCAAAGTCGACTAACCTCAGACGGCAATGGCCATTGTCAGTGCCTGAAAAAAACAACAGATCAGGTATTGTGGAATTAGCGTTCCTGGAAAGACTGTAGAAGGAAACAAGGAGAGAGGGCAGTTTGGGAAATAAAGGTAAAGGTACAACAATGTCAAAAACAATACGACATTTATAGCCAGAAAAATACTGTAGTATATAAGTGTTATTGAGAAACCACATGTCACAAAATTTAGCAAGAACATTAAGTTGCATTCCAACTATGCTTTTCTACCTTCACACCTTATAAGCCTGTTTGTGCATTTGTTAACTGAACTTAAAAAATGTATACAGACATTTCAACTAAGACATAAAAGAGCTATAGAGATTGTGATAGAGAGGTTGTCATGTTTGATTTCTCTCTAGGCTTCTTGCCAAACCAGAAATTAAATAACCGAGTCAAATTGAACGTTTGTGTAAAATTATGATAAATTACATTAATGCCACTCTTTTTTATAAAGCTTGCCGCGTCTTTGTCTGGAGCAGAAGCAGTTAAAAATGAGCCTGAGTTACAGCGTGTACTCACCACTGATGTTGTGTGCTGTCTGCTGAATGCAGTCCATGGTGTGACAGAAGTGAGTTGCGAGTGACTGAAGGAATGAGAAGCATGTTCCACCTCCACACTGATAACCATCTTAGTCAATCTTTACATACCCTGCTCTCTGCATTACAACAGCGGCAGAGTATTCACCATTTCTTTTCAAACAATCGCTAAACCAATCGAGCCGAGCTTGTTGAGCAGCAGCAGGTTTCTTTCTGTTGAACTATTCTTTGAATTTACGTTTTCTGGTGTTAATTTACGATATATTGTAAGGTGTCCATAGGTGCCGTGCAATAAATTGTTTTGACACAGTATTTATTACATTACATTTTAAATATGACATAATTCAATAATACGTAATAATTCAAAGCTTATTTAACAATTCATCAAATCCTATAAAGACAGCACAGAACAGTTTCAACACAGATCAGAATTTATTGATTAATGAGCCTGAGGCCTGTGGGAGCTCCCCAAAGGTCATTGTAGTTTTATTTTCATGTTATAATTCACTTTTACATTCAGTTTTGTGGCTGTTTGGCAAACGATGGTCACTGGCCATGATATTATATTTTACAAATCTCTGTAAAGATACCGAACGCCAAATTGCCCCGGATGGTTACATCAACAGTATGAGTGATGCACATATGAATGTGGGTGAAGGGGTGAACGGCAAAACTGTACTGTGAAGTGCTTTGAGTGATTATTAAGACTAGAAAAGTTATATTTAAACACAAACCATTTACTTTATTTACTTGTATGTGATGCAGATAATACTACTGGAAAATTACTTACAGCCCTGAATATGTAATTTTCACTCCCTGTCACTTCCCCTGTGGATATAATGAGTCAATAATGATGATGATAATAATATTAATAATGGTCTATATATGAGATCTGGAAGTGATGAATCAAAGGTAAAACATCAAGAGAAACGTCTTGTCAAGCGATACACGCCTCTCTCTAGAAAGAAAGTTAAGGATTGCTCACCTGTTAAGGATTGACATTGAAATTGAAATAAGAAATCGTTACAGTTCCTTCCTTTGTATTCATTCACACGCCCTATGACCACAATTCCCTGGAAAACTGAGTTGACAGACAGTGACTGCTAGGAATCACCCATGCATAGACACCAGGCTGTCTTCTTGTTGGCTTTGATCCAGAAAATGACATTTTTCTTCTGTGACCCACAGCTGCAAGTCAATGACGTGGAACAATGGTTGCAACAATTATTAAACCATAAATGTGCAACACGGTTTGTCTTTAATGGAAAGTTACCCTTACAAAAAGCTCCTTAAACCAACTTTACCACACATTTTGTCATTATAAAATTGCAATGTTGGCCATGTCGTTTTTAACAAATAAAACATATTTTATATCTGTATTGAAATAGTGAGACCCAAACAATTCCAGTAAAACCCTAACATTTAATTGAGCGTATAAGACAATCCTGATGCGTTATGATATAATAGCTCTTACCCTCGACACTTAATTAATTGACCAGTAATTAGACCCAATTGGAAATAATGACCCAAACATGCTCTATGATAGGCAGTGTGTGATGAATGAATGTGAACGGGTGAATGGCAAAATGCTTTGAATATTCATCAAGACTAAGTGCTAAATAAAAACTGATCATGTATTATTTGATTAACGACAGGTTGGATTTCTCAACTGGTTTTCAGTTCAAACACTGCTGGAAAACAAGCAAAAATCTCTAAATGCATTTTGTCCAGTTATTCCTAGCTTTGATAATCATAATCATAATCATCAGGTGTTTCTTTTTTGTAACACAGAAAGACAAGCAAATAGTTGAATCAAAATAGTTAACTTTTTATTGTCAAAGAAAGGGTGATATAAAAGGGCATATTGGAGGCTATTAATAATTGACAAGTACAAACCTGTATTTTTTCTAAACCCAGAATGTATCAACAAATAATAAACATTTAACAAAAAATGTGGTTGATTTGTAAATTGCTGGATAAGCCGCAGTTTCCCTTAAAAGCACTTAGACTATATCAGGGTTGGAGTCAATTCACTTTCATTTTGACATTTCTGTGTCCAACAAATGGACATACACCTTATAAAATGAACACCCTTTATAGGTGTTGAAAATGTTATACAGTCTGGATCTAATGTTGTATTTCATGATGAATTCCTTAAAACTCTGTCACATCATTTCCTAAAATCCAACTGGCTTTTTGGTCATTTGGACTGAACGTGATTTGATTTCAACCCAGGTGCAATGCTGACTTGATTTTATTTCCCCAAACGCAAACACACAGATAAAATATAACACAGAAACACTGCATTTTTTTGCAAAGATCGCACAGAAAATAAACCCTGATTCAACATTTAATGAATAACTGATATTTTACCCTAACAAGGCACTGCATTCGTCCTGCAGAGAACCAGAACATGGCACGACTTCCACACAGGACGACCTAAACTGCACACCAACAGCTCAGCCGCTAATGGAGGCCAGATAGAAAAAAAGATAAATTCTAGGAACATTTCAGTGGCCTGTGCCAACCCTGTCAGCTGGAAATCTTGCAGATCATTTTGAAATTATTTGCTGGATTTTAAAAGGTGCTATAAGTGTTATTTGCCTCCAGACTGTCGGCTGACCTGGCTGGAGCTAGCCTGTTAGCATGATAACTTTGATAAAAGAAAGGAAACAAAAGCAAAACAAGATTCTGGACTGGTGTTTACCATCACAGTGGAAAGGGGGGAAGTTTGATGATGAACTTGCAGCGATATCAGCAGCTTGGTAACAAAACAGCTACTAATACTAATGTTAGCCATGAAGTGATGGCAACAACTTACATATAGCACCTCTACGTTTCCCCTCTTCACAGATCTGAAGATTAAATCGAAAGAAATAAAAAAAAGGTTGACTGGTTACAAGTTTTTCAAACATTCACACGACAGTCTGAGGCACACACAGGCTACATGAAAATCCCTGTACAACCTTAGAATAGCTATGTATCGCGAACCTGCAATATTTATGATTTGAACTGGTCTGACTGAGAAGGCCGTAAATGAAGAGGATATAGATTTTTTTGGCTTCATGATCCAAATCAAAGGTTGCAAATGAACATAAGGTAAGGTCATTTTCTTTCCCCACGAGCAGGAAAAATAAATGTGCGACTAAAGAGAAGCTACATTACAAACAAAATACTTCTTCTCACCACTATAGACACATTTACAAGAGCACAACTTGTTTGGATTTAACAAGTTTCAGTGTGGGGGTTCAGTCCCTTCCTGCCAGAACATTTATGGAAAGTTTTTGTACCATTTCTTTCTATTAATTTTTTTTTTTAAATAAATATGAAATTAAACAAATCAATTAGTTTTTCCCATGCACAAACCAGCACACATTAAAACCCTATACATAAGGAACACAAAAAACATGTTAGCTTACATAACTTAGAACAAAAAAACGTTTGATGCAGACATTTCTAACAATAACACACAACATGTAGCAGGACAGTTTTCCATCTGACACTGAAGTGAAAACATCGGTTATTGCCGTTAAAATTTAAATGTGGTATTAACAGAAACACAACCTGGGTGTGTTGTGGCATGTGGAGATGACACCTTATTCCATTGCAGCAGGAAAACAAGGAGGAATTGATTGTTTTGGGGCCAAGACAAGATGTGCATCCCTTTACTTGGTATATGGGATACTGACTTAAGGCATGAATATTAACTTCCTGAACTGATCACCCACGTCATACATTCTCTAAACCTGTGAAAATCTATTGTCAACCTACGCATCACCCATGAAACATCTAAAATCTTCACTCTCATGTTGCATCACAAACATTTGATTTAAGACTTTGCTCTGAACACCTGAGACTATGGCTAAACGCCTAGCTAACTAATAGAGAACAATATATTCAGTATTAGTTTTTACCCGCTACCAACTGCAGCAGTCTATCATCACCTGGTTTCCTACACATGAATATTCATTTCTTATTTATCCTACAGGACCTAATTATTTGTCAAACATTATTGTTTTGATTTTCTAAAATGGCTTTAGATTGAAGCAACGTGAAAGGTTTCTTATGAAGTAATATTAGCACTGTTGAAAATGTAATGTAAGCATTTACATTAAGAAAGAGGGGCAGGTCCAGTTCTCCAAAGCATCTTAGCTCTAAGTGATTGTTTATCCCACTGTAAATGAGTTCAAATCCACGGAGGGCAGGGTGGAACAAGACCATCAGTCATTTATTACAGACAGACTGTGGAAATTTGGGGCCTGGGATTTAATTGTCAGTTACAGAGACGTTAGAGGATCCAGTTTTTCAGGATTGCAGTGTTTCAGACACAAAATATTTTGTTTGTATATTTAAAACAGACTTAAGCAGTGGGATGCAAACTTTTCCTACTGAAAACACACCAGGCGCAGCCGTGTAAGAAACCAGCCAAATGAGTTGCAGTTAATTCGTGTTAAGGAAACCAGCAGATTGAATCCATACTCAATCACACATAAACACCTGCACAATCCACTTGGATAAAACACTATCAATAACAACAAAAACCTCACTTGGTACAAAGTATCAAAATAACATTCATATAAATAATTTAAATAGCTATTCTAAAGCTGAAATCTTGGTCTAAAATGTTTAAATGGCCAAAGAGAACTGCTAATAATGTGCTGCATAATTTGGGGGACTTCAAGATTGTGTAATTTTAGGGATCACAGGCAATTGCTGTGCAGATTATTTTCGGTCCCTCCACAATTAAAACTTAAAACATTCAACTTTTTTTTTTTTATACAAATATTTATCCAAAAAATGTTGGTGTCCATCCTTCCTTTAGAAGCCGCAGGGGACAGAGGATAATGTCCTGAATTTAGAATTATTTCGCCACGTTTCTCCTCCTTTTTCATCTAACTGTCCCCCAAAACATGGGACAGGTCCCCGAAGTCACAGTCAAACAGTTCACTGATGCCTTCGTGGTCCTCCAGTCCAAAATGGTAATCATGACTGTGAGGGGGGGACAGGTTGATGAAACCGTCCAATGGGAGAGGGAGGCCTTCTCCGTTCAGGAAGTATGAGGAAGAGAGGGGTGAGAGGTCAAAGTCGGGCATGTCTCCGAGGCTGGAGAACGGATCCCCACCCAGCAGCGATTCTGTCACACAAAGTAAGATGTGAGAAATATGCATACATGTACATATACATCTATTTATATTATGTCTTACAAAGAGACAACTATACCAATGACTCCACAGCTGGGACTGGTCGTGTGCAGTGCTAAATCTAATATTTCATCAAACCAAAAACCTTTAAGATAATAAATTTGCCAATGATCTTTTAATGTTTTATCAACTTGTCCTTCAGTCCAAACCAATCAATTAGTTATTTCAGTAAATACCCGATTTATTAAGTTCATGGTCTTCATTACTTGGGCCAAAGAGGTAATGTTTTCAACTGATATTGTTAGTTAGCAGGACTGTGCAAAAACTGCACGTCGGGCGTGACCTCCCCTTCCACAAAATGTCATGGGAATCTGTAGAGTAGTGGTGCATGTCCCGAGGAAGAACCCTTTACATTTTAGAGTGATCGGGATCAATTGACGGAGCCAGGTATTTTCTTTTCACTTTCTTTAAAGCTCTGTCGTCTTCTGGTTTTGTACTTGAAAAAGTACACATCGCACATGAGATTATTTTCATTAAGGCCTTTTTCACAGCAGACATTTTGACATGTCATACCAGGGAGAGCAGAGATGTTACCCCAAGTCAGGTGTGTCACCTTCATGGCTTCACCACAAGAGCAAAACAAAAGCCTTCTTAGGAATATAAGTAATACCGTATTGCCACACTTTCATTGCATTTTAGCCTGTTACGTTAAGATTTAGCCAACACCATCTGTGATTCAACATTCTGATATTCTTCTAAGCTCGTTCTAGTCTGTGTTCACAAGCGACAGTTTTGAAACAGCTGTCATTAAGGACAGAGATGATTTACTGCTGCTCATCCTCAGTGCCGCTAGTGACACGTCGATCAACACATCTTCTCAATAGATTTAATCATTGTGTTGGTATATTACGATTTGACCTTAAATCGTTAATGTCAGATAGAGAATGTTGTGTTTCTATTGGTAATCATAATTCATCACCAGCTCTACTGACGTGTGAGGTACCACAGGATTCTATTCTTGTCCTATTTTTGTTTTCACATGCTTCCATGCATCAGGCCTCTGCACCGGCCCTCACCTGAATCCCACAGATAATTGGTTACTGCTGTGGACATGTTGGAGCAGAGAATCTCCCGCTTCCTTGTGCATGTCACGGAAAAATGTAAATACTCACCTGTGTCTCCACCTAACACCAGTGATGAGGGGTCCTGCTGGGAGACGGCTGTCACTGTGGAAGACGTCGACGCTGGGGATGATAAACCCACCTCCAGAGAGTTGGTGGATAGGGATTGGTCCGTGGGTTGTGTGTGAGGCGGGACCAAGGAGGGGTCAGCGTTGGGTTTTGTGGGACTACTTCCTGTCATGGGACTACACACGCCCGAGCTGTCGTCTGGACAGAGGAAGACGTCGATAGGACCGTGCGTGCTCTTCAGTGACACCTGGTAACCCTGAGGGACGTTGACAAACACACACCACAAAGTCAAAACCTCATAACCTCGAAACAAATATATTTAAATAAAAATGAGTGATTTAAACCATTTAGACCTGATGCTCTATACGAGTGTATAAACCTTTCCGACAGAGTGATGTTTGAGATCTTCTCTGTTTGTAGCCGGATGAGGTTTGTTTGGATTTTATATGGTATCATCATTTTAAAGACATGTGACTCATAAAATGCATCGGGATTCACTGAAATACAGTGGGCACGCTGAAATGCATTATGGGAAATGTTGTTTGTTAGCGAAAGTTTAACAAAAGTGTTCAAAGTAGCGTGAAAGAGATAATTTGGTTAACTTATCAAGGGGAGCAGAGTGCAGCTGAACACTGGAAATGAACAATGAAGGAGATTGAGACCCAGATGATGTTCCTGCAGATCCACTGACTAAAGACATGTTTGAAGGAAAGGGGGATCTCGCTGAATGTGCTGGTTTTTTTTTTAAAACACAATTTACAAAGTTTAGGGAGATTGTAAGGACTTTCAATTAAAGCCAAATGTTCACAGTATCAAATGTTGTTTTAATATCTAATCACTATCTGCTTCAAAGGCTGGGAAGTTACATTTTTGTAAACATTGGCAATTTTGTCTGCCCTTCATAAAACCCTCAGGTTTTAGGTGATGTTTTCAGACAACACTTAGGTTTTTGGGTGTGTTTTCATTCAGCGTCTAAGATGTTCACACTGAAAGCCCTGGCTAGATTCTGGCCATAGGTCTCGATGGGTTAAACTTTTATTAGACCCGTACCTCGCTGGGTTCTGAAACTTGCATCTGGGTCTCAGGTGGAGCTCTGATCACCATCACCAGATGGTCTGGGGAATCAAATGACTTCCTCAGGTCCTGGCAGCGCACATAGCCCAACGTGATGAACACAACAGTTAAGGACAACACAGCTGTAAGGGAATGAGAAAACTAAGATGTGGTCCAAGGCTAAATATATGAAAACAAGAACAGACACAACAATGGCCGGCCGGCCTCCTCTACTCGTCACTGAGAAACTACGATAAACTTTGAGCCCCTCACTCAAGTACAATGTCCACCTCTTTCTTTCAGTGACAGATTTGTCTGGCCTGCCGTGGATTGGACCAGAGACCTTTGGGTCAAAAAGGTTTATGACCACGTGACATTCGATCAGGTTTCACTGGTGCTGCTGAAATCATGTTCCATTCATCCCATCACGAGTCACAGAGATCAAAAGGATATTTCTTGTTCTGTGGTTCTTCTGTGAGCAGCCGCAGCTGCAGGTTGCATTTGGAAATAAGCTGGTCCAGCTGCTCCTCGGCCTCAGTGAGGTCACACACCTCCTGCTCTAACTCCTTATGGCGGGAAACCAACGTTGGGTCGATTCGGTTGCCACTGCAGGTGAAGAGGGCACAGAACAATCTAAACACATACACCAGCAGCAGTATTTCATCGTAGGAATACAGCTCTTTGGTGTGAACATAATTATCTCTTCTTCAACTGCCTCACCGTAGCATTATTTAAAATAACAGGCTTGTTTTACACTCACAGCCATTGGATGTTGTTCTTGGATTTCTTGGAGATGAGCTGGATTCCCTCCAGGACGTTGGTTATGTCGTAGATGCGTCTCTTCTGGACGTCCAGGACCTGAGAGGCCCAGTTCAGATCCACCACGCCGTCAGCGGACTCGGACAACAGGCTCAGAAACCGCTTGGTGGTCAAATTCAAAGAAGTGTCATACCGCGACTTCTCCGTTGTGGTTCGAGGAACTGGAAAATTGTGGGATTTCCAAATCAGGATTATTTTGTTCCAGATACTTTTTTGAATAACTAGACCTGGGTCTGTCTCAGTGAAGCATGACAAGCCTTTTCACAGAGGACTACTACATATGCTATATGATCTGTGCTAATCTGACTTATTAATATATTCCAGAAACTACATTGCACCATTGGTGAACTGACCAAAGGTCTTTGTTTGTCAGTTAATTTTTGTGATACCGCACAGTTTTTAAAGCAGCAGCAATTAGTCATTCAGAAGAAAATGAATCGGCAATTCCTTTAATAATAAAATGATTGTTTTTGAATGATATTTTTAAATTTCAGCTGTATTCTTCAGCTCCATAGACCATTAAATGAAGATTAATTCTACAGATTAATTGAGACTGAAATTAATCTCTAGCCGCAGCACCACACACTTTTAATATCCAGCTCATTGTTGCCCTTTGGTGCATGAAGTACAGTGTTACCCGAAAAAACTAACATTCCCATTTCTGACCTTATGTTTGGACAACAACAATTGAAAGAAGTCAATTGGCAGGGAGGGCTGGATGGAGGATGGATGGAGCACTCACTCACAGAGCTGCTGAGCTTTGTGAGTGTGTTACAGTGAGGGTACATGGCCCGAGGCTCTTGGGACTAGTTGGGTCGAGTCCAAGAAACTTTCAAATGATATTCATTTGTGGTGGGTTGACTAATTACATTACATTTCATTTAGCTGACGCTTTCATCCAAAGCGACTTACAATAAGTGCATCAACCCTGAGGGTACAAACCCAGAAACAACAAGAATCAAGAAAGTTACTTGATGTTTTTAAGCTGCATGTGCCTGTAATTGGGGAAACATCCAATTGGTGCCAGGTGCAGAAACACAAAGAGAACAGAACACCTGTCAAGGGTCAGCTTATTTTCTCTCGGGTTGTGTGTATGTGTGTGGGGTAGGGGGTGTACCTCTGGGAGGAGCAGGTGTTGAGGGTGGTGCTTTGCCAATGCACACTCGAGTGGTGCTGACATACTGATGGTCACTATCCAGGTCCAACTTCCTCTTTACCTAAACAGATCCAAATGCACAGACTTCAAAAACACCTTGTGCATAACTATAAACTACATGTTAGTGTAATGATGAACCAAAAGCAAAACTAAATGTCCATAAGCAACAGGTGCCTATAGGTCTGCTCTGTGTTAACATTTCCAAGCATTCTGCTATGTTTCTATATATATACATGAAGCTCATTTCACCACTTCCCCTCTCACTCTCTCACTTCCCCCCTCATCTCCTCACCGGAGGTCTCCCCAGAGCCGGCCGCCTCTTGTCCTGGACCCCAACATCAGCTGGGCCCTGGGGCGTGGCGAACAGCAGGATCTCCCCCGTGCTGGTGGGGGCGGTGGCCGGGTGGAGCCCCTCGGTGCCGGGAGTGGTGATGATCACTATCTGGTGGTCCTCGCCCAGTTCGATGCTGCCAGAGTTCAGCAGGGTCTCGAAGTCGGCCAGCAGGTCCTCGGACGTGTGGCCCGTGATCAGGGTCTCTGACATGGCAGTGACGTCACTGAGTGCCCCCCCCCCCCTTGTGCTGGGACTCAAACTACGATGCTGTGGTTAGACAGAGGATCCACGTCGATGGTGGAAGCTGCTGGAGGTTTTCATGCAGGCGGTCACAGGAAGCTCCAACATCTCTAAGCAAGGGGTCTTCCTCTCTGTGGGCCCAAGCTACCGTTCATACAAAACATCCCATAAACACATTATAACCCGTCACCTAACTTCCACAAAGTTACCCCTCGTACAGGAAACGTTCCAAATCAGATATGTGGTGAAACAGCAAAGACAGGATGGGCTGCCAAACAGGAAACTAGGCAAATAAAATGCAGCTGCTAAATGTACACCAAGCCTGCGCCTCGAGTGATAACCCGGGTAAAGAGATGCTCTTTGGCCCTGGGGGGGTAATAAACGCTGGAGGTTAGCAGCTAGCGTGCTAATCTTTTGTTGTCATCTGTCAGTGCAGTAGAGCCGCGAGGCCTCGGCCCCCCTGTGCCCTCCTCACAGCCACCACAGCCCGGCTAACGAGCTAGCTCCTGTCCAGCAACACACCGGCACAAGTTCCCCCACAGCCCGCAGCCGCCTCCCGGCTGGCTCCCGGGCGCCGACGCCGAAACACGGGGCTTAATTGACAGGCTGGTCAAACTTTGTCGCAGCTTTCCACAAGTGAGCTATCGACGTAGAGTAGCTACTGTACACAAGCCGTCGCCATGTCTCCCAGGTCCGGTTGAGAGCACACTTGTGAAAGCCTCACTCGGCTCAGCGGACAGCCCACGGCTCGGTGTCCTCAGGGGTGGTGTGGCAGGTTAGCATGTTAGCTGAGTTATTAGCCGCAGCTCCTCTACCCCCTCGTTTTGTCTGGGGCACGCAGGAAGCAGTCCGACCAAACTGGAGCAAACAGGAGATAAAGCGGCGGGAAACACACGCATCCTCCCGGGGAGCAGCCGCCGGGGCTTCGGTGGTTCACGCCGGGTGTGGTCCGCGTCCGACAAGCGCCGACCCGAGCCCGTATTCGGCTGTTATTGTTGTTATTGTCCCAGCTGATCTACATCTAAACAAGGCTCGGACAGTTTTCGCGCGAAATCTTTTTTACCGCGAAATGGTCACGTGTGCCTGCTGGAGGGCTACCATTGGGCAGAAAGCAGCAGCTTCCGCCGGGCTGCAGAGAAGCTCTGTGATTGGTGCAAACGCCTGTCATTTTTCGCCACCGAGCGCAGAGCTGTCGATTCAAGGATGCGTTCAAGCTCCAGGGTTAAATTGGAATTACTACTATCATTTTCATTCTGATAACTTACTTCATCAATGAACAAGTGATTTATTATATTATATTATGTTAAATTATAAATACACAGCTTGACACTACCTCACATCTTACTGTGTTCTTTTCAGAGTTTTAAATTGGTTCTTTTTAATTTATGATGGTAACTTCAGTTATTCTATGTCGAGGCGTCAGACAAACAGTGTTTGTTCAGCTGGTTCATATTTCCACACCCTCAGCTGTGTATTGTGACTGTCGACCGATGAAGTGTCTTCTTCGTGGCTTTATTCGTGTTCATCGTTGTTTCCTCTCGGCTTGATATATTTACGTTCTACGGGCGATGCACGTGAACCGGCAGCCTCTGCTAATCGAGCGCCTATCGCGCAGCAGGAGAGCGGCAAGATGGCGCAGGCAATATTTGAAGTGCTTGAAGGTGGGACTGTTTTCTTATTAACCGCGTCACCGCAGCGAGAATCAAACCTGAATGTTTATTTGAATCAACGACAATACACCGGGTCAATGTTGATGCACAGGAGACTCACCACAAACCGCGTAATGCGTTAATATGAGTGACAACAATCAAAACATCCCATGAAGGCAGGGTGTCTGTGCTGTAAACAAACCATCAGATTGGTTCTTGGTAATGGGGTAGAGCTAATGGACAGACTGCGATGATTGTGTGTCGCAGTCAGGCAGTGACATGATGCGAGCTTCCTCCTGCTGCTCACACTCCATGTTTCTCTGCATCAGGTAACACACACTATATATGTACAATACACATATAGTGTGTGGATCTACAGCGACCCAATGTTTCAAATCCCCTGAGTCATCCTCCTTATTCTTTCACTGATAAATCAAGTTGATTTGAAATGGCACCTTTCAGAGAGCACGTATCAAATAAAAGAAACAGACAAAGCACTTTCTCATACATAAAAGGAAAAATCTGAAAAAACTAGGCAAAGGCCATTTTGCATTAAATCAGTTTTGAACCTCATTTGGATGAGACTGCAGATGCTATTTCAATCGCTAGGTGAATCCATAATGTCAGAGTCTTGGTTTCAAATGCAAGATCACTCTTTGTGTTTAGTGGTTTAACTACTAAGCCCTGTTCAGAAGACACAGATGACCTCTCATGTGTAACAATACAACTATTGAGTCCCAGTGACTGCATGACCTTTGAACAAAACTTATAATCTTCAATTAAATCACACAGATTCATTTTCTTGTCCTTCAACAAGATAGAGGTCTTTATCATCTTCAGGGTCAGACACTGATCTCCCCTCACAGTTCATTGACTCAGGCCCTTACATGGTACATGGTCTGTATTTATATTTACAATTATTGTGCTTTACATTACAATGTTTGCTATACAGCAATTCTGAAACACATTCATTCACAGGGCATCTATGTCACTCACAGCTCTGTCTCCTGATCCACAGCCGCCCCTTAAGAGACTTAACTACACTTATACTGTCAGACCTGTTTGTTTCTCTGTTCCACCCCAATCATCTTCTTCTTGCTTGTCCTCTTCAGGGATGGACAACCAGACTGTGTTGGCGGTCCAGTCACTGCTGGACGGCCAAGGCGGAGTTCCCGACCCAAACAACCAAAACGTCTCAGGGACGCCCACCATCCAGTCTATGGGTACGTGCAACGAATACAATAGATGTTCGAATAATAGTTTTATCAAATTTCTCCTAGATTTCATTTTAGAGTCACAATGTCTCAATAAGTGTCACACCAGCAGCTTATTATACCATAAAACTCCTCTTTTGTTCCTCAAATTAAACATCCTGACACGTTTCTATGCCAGATGCGATATGTAGACCCTCCAGGGAGTTCTAGGTCTATCCCAGGGTCTCTTCACAGTTGGTAAACTTCCAAAGGAAGGCCCCCTAGAGGCCTCTTGACTAGCTGCCCAAACCCCCCTCATCTGTCCCCTTTCGACATGGAGGAGCAGCGGTTTTACCACAAGCTCTTTCTGGATGTCTGAACTCCTCCCCCTATCTCTAAGGCTGAGCCCAGACACCCGACAGAGAAAACTCAATTTCTCACTTGTATTTGCAGCCTTGTTCTCTTGGTCACTCCCCAGAGCTCATGACCATAGGTGGATACTGTCATATTATCAAAACTGACATTCTATATGTAAATACTGGCTGTTATGACTGCGTGGTATTGCAGTGTAGATGTGTCGCTCCATCTCTCCATCGTTTCCTGTTGTGCTGGCCTCAATCTCTCGGCGTTTGTCCTTCCTGCAGACGACGAGGATGTGTTCTTGTGCGGGAAGTGTAAGAAACAGTTCAACTCTCTGACAGCCTTCATGACACACAAGAGGGAGCAGTGCCAGTCTAGCGCCCCCTCCCTGTCCACAGTGTCCTTGGCCTCCACCAACGCCTACACGTCCGTCCCCTCAATCAGCTCCGGACCACAGACCCCTCCCAACAGACAGGTGAGGGTAGACATGCTTCATTACATGACTCAGTTAGTGAAGGCAACAAGTTAATAACTGGTAGAGGAAACAAATAATGAAACAATGTCGATAGTGACAGAAAATATCAAAACAAGAATTGTTAAAGAGCTCAAAACTGTAAAAGCTGTAGCTGCAGCTGCTTAAAGATCCTGTGCTCCAAAAATAAATAATGTAGATATACTGGATTGTATCATTTAAGTGTCAAGACATTAAACTTGTATTCAATGTTGTGTATTATTGTTCTTTCACACACCAGATTTCCACCTACATCACAGTCCCTCCCTCCCCTCTAACACACACCCTGGTCCAAGGCAACGTGTTGGTCAGTGATGACGTTCTCATGTCAGCCATCTCAGCCTTCACCTCCATCGACCAGCCCATGGCCGCCATGCAGTCGCCTATACAGGTAAACAGCAGGGGGCGACATTACACACAGTTTTAACCCTATAAAGCAGCAGTCACTCGTCCACTCACAACAAACCACACTCGCTCCTCACAGCTCATTGTGCAAACATTGATCTGCTCTAAACTCAATGTTCACTCCTATTTTTACGTAAATGCCTTTATTTTTTAAGAGATTATTATTTAGTCATTTTTTAAGTTTATAAGTTTGTATGTTTAAGTTCAAGAGAACAATTTTTCAGAAATATACTTGAACAAAAGTTAAGTAATCTGTGAATTTTCGTGTCATATATCACAATATGTCATATAGTCACAATATGACTTTAACATGAAGTGTGCAGCCCTACTCTCTATTTAACTGAAAATGTTTGTTTTGAGTCGGAATATAGAATAAATCTGAAATAATTCACTATTGCTGAGTTCTTTTCAAATCTGTCTATTACACAGAGTAACCTGAGCATGCACGCAGCTGGAGTATCTTACCTTCAGCACCATCACCACCACCATCATCATCATCACCAGCAGCAGCAACAACAGCCTCAGTCCTCCCACCCGCTCCCCCCCGGTCAAACACCGGCCGGCCAGCCCGCCCAGCAGCCGCTCTCGTCTCAAGTTGCGGCGAGCCACAGCAACTCAGTGGTCCAGGTGTACAGCACACTGCCTCACATGGCCGGAGTTGGTGGTGCAGAGATCCACACCCTGGGTCTGCAGCCTTTCCATCCTGTGCATGTGAGTGAAGTCACCGGTTTGCTGTGCATCCCTGAACACTACTTGTTATGCACAAGAAAAATGAAAGTGGAATGTTCTGCAGGAATTTAATTTAAAACTAAAAATGTGTTTCAAAACAATATACTACCAAGTGTGTTTGTGTGTGTGTGTCCATCCCCCAGGTGCCCAGTCAGTGTGTAGAGAGTCAGTCGTTCACCACCCCTCCCGTCTACAGCCCCGGGAAACAGTGCACCAAAACCAAGACGTGCAGCATCACCAGCAACCTGACGGAGCTGGGCGGCTTTGAAAAGGTCATCATCCCCAAACGTCCCAGGTGCAGCAAGAAGAGCCCCGACAGAGAAACAGGTGTGTGAGGGAATACATTTTTTTTGCACCAAAGCTGTTCACAGGTTCTGACAAAAGACAAAAGCATCACAGGAAAAAAAAGAAAAAAATCACAACTATATTCTCATAATGTTAAGACTTTATTCTGGAAATCTCCGTAATCTTATTTTCTTCAATCTGCCCAAAATACTCATATATTATTAAAAAAAAATGAAATTAGAGCTTTAACACATCTCAATAAAATCTACTGCTGCTAGTGTCACAGCTTCCATCAAAAGAATAATGAATTTTTTTGTCTGTTCTGTTCTGACTTCTGTCAAACCTAAGCAAGATGAACAAATACTGATCAGTTTTAAACTGAAAGTTATTAATTATTGGTACTGCATATCAAGACAATGGTTTTGAAAAGGATCACATGATACCTATTCACTCAATGAATGTCCCACCACAGCAGATCAGCTAAAGGGAAAGGGTCCGAAGTTGAAGTGTAACTTCTGTGACAAAGTCTTCTCGAAAAACTTTGATCTTCAGCAGCACATCAGAAGGTGAGTTACTGGCCAACAGGGGGTGCACTGTACCCATCTAAGAACAGACGTCCCTGTTCTAGTGACGACTTAGTGACTTATTATCATTTTCCTTTACAGCCACACCGGAGAGAAACCCTTCCAGTGCATCGTCTGCGGCCGAGCCTTCGCCCAAAAGTCGAACGTGAAGAAACACATGCAGACACACAAGGTTCGCACAGCCCTGACAGTTTCTTTTACCTCACACACTAATTCTGCACATCCGAAAGAATACCTGCAGTAAAGTGTGGGAGTTATACACTCATTTCAAATGTAACGAACAGTCACTGACCCAGCTGTTGACTTAGTGGAATATGCAGCAGTATCTGGTCTAGAAAACACTTTGATTAGTAGCCATGAAGAGATTCCTCTGTAACAGAAGCTGTCCTCACCCTGCAGGTGTGGCCTCATGGCGTGGCCAGCACGGTGTCCAGGTTACCCGTCACGGTGAAGGTGGTGCCGGTGTTGTCCAGTGAGGTGGAGAGGGGCGGGGAGCAGCCGCGAGGGGAGCAGGAGGAGGAGGGGCCTCAGCAACCGACGCCGTGTCAGACACAAGCAGAGGAAGAGGCGGAACAAACAGGTAACGTCAGCTTAATCCTACGCTGTGTAACATTATATTGATGAGGTCGTCACTAAAAGCTGTGGAGCTTCTCAGCCCGATCACACAGTTCAGATTAGATGATGATGAGTGAGGAGGAACCTGAAACACACAGTTCCTGAAGCAGCTATAGCTGATTGTGTCAGATCTGTGGCTCCAGCTCTCAATGTAAATACGATGATTGATCTCAGAAGCTCCAGCGGATCTGGAGGAGAGTGGTCCTGAGGCCGATCCGGAAGGCTGCCTGGGGGGGGCGGCGCGGAACGGGCACACTCAGGCTCAGATGCATTCCCAGTGTGACCAGATCCAGCAGTGCCCGGCTCAGACCAAACAGATCGTGGTGATTGACAGCTCCTACCAGTGCCAGTTCTGCGGCAGCAAGTTCAAGACCTACTTCCAGCTCAAGTCCCACCTGACCCTGCACAAGGGGGAGCAGGTGAGTGCATGTGGGATGTTTGTGGCGAGTGGTGTAATGGAAAAATTAACTAACTATGTGTGACACCTATGTTGTAGTTGGAAATTAAGTTTTTGTAGCTCTGTCTCAAGGCTTTTATGACCTTTCTACATAGATACACAACCTGTCTAAATACTTTATGACTTGGACTGCTTTAAGGGTCTGAACTGTGTATGACCTGAAAACTGTTAGACCCTTTAGACTCCCCAAAGAACTGAATGTATGTGTGCTTATCTCCAAAGGAAACACATGTAAATAAGTTGTCTGTGTTTAGATAGCTCTCTCCCTGCGCCTACAGAACCAGTCTGGATTGGCTGAGAGAGATAGCCGTAGTCCTCCTATATAAGATAATTGTATTTGACTGTCCTGCATCTTCACTCTGAGATCCTTGTGGTTTCTCTGTGTTGATCCTTTCTGCAGAAAGCCCCTTATTAAATACACTTAGATAATTTTGGTGTTTCCAGCCTTTAAACCCTGTCCATACTAACACGCCTGAAAACGCAGATCACGTGACCACTTCCACTGGGCGTGCTTAACTGCAGCCTGTTAACTACAGGAAGCTGCTGACTTCAGATGATCTCTGTCCCAACATCCACATGTTCATACACTTAAATTCATTCATGTTATTGTCAGAAAAAAATGTCCAGTTCAGTCGTTTCATGTATCGGCAGGTCTCCTTTCAGTCGTAAAGAAAGCAGTGGCCGACATTCTGAACTGGTGGGCAGTAAAGCTTTGGTTACTGGTGGGAGTAAACGATGGAAAACATCCAGGAGAACTTGTTCAGTGAATTGTTCTCTGTGTTTGCTTCCCTGCAGGTTTACAGGTGCGTGTTAAAGTCCTGCTCGCAGACTTTCCAGAAGCTGGATCATTTCTTGGAGCACATCAGATCGCACCAGGAGCAGCTGACCTACCGCTGCCACCTCTGCACCAAAGTGTTCCCCTCGCTGTTTGAACTGGGGGTCCACCAGTACTCCCACTGCTTCTGCCCCCAGCAGAACACACACAAAGAACCCACCATCTACAGGTCAGCTCAACCACTCATCCATAACTATTGATTCCATATCAGTTAAAGCAGAACACAGGGAATTCACACGTTTTACTCCTGGGGAAGTAACATTTACTCAAAGCTACCGTGCCCAGCTGTCTTAACCTTTTATCAAAAAATGTCTGTTCTGTTTGTGTGTGAACGTGGTCGGTTGCTACAATATATCATTATTAATCTCAACTAAACCCACCACGCTTCTCTTTGTTTTTGTCTTCCACCTCAGGTGTGTGAAGTGTCAAAGCAGATATTCTACCCAGGAGGCACTGGAACAACATCTAATGACCGCCTCACACAGCTTCCCCTGCCCACACTGTCAGAAGGTACAACTCACACTGATGTGAACAAACACAAACTAAACAAATCCCAGAGTCTGATCTGATCTGCTCTCTCTGTGGCCGTCAGGTGTTTCCGTGTGAGAGATACTTCCGACGCCACCTCCCCACTCATGGCGCTGGCGGGAGGTTCAAGTGTCAGATCTGTAAAAAGGCCTTCAAGACGGAGCACTACCTCAAACTCCACACTCGTATTCACTCAGGTCGGGAATAAACGCCACTTTATTTTGTAGGAGCACAGTTGTGCATTTTCTTAGATACTGTGCTCAGACAGGGGCAGATGTGTTACTACATTTATTGTTACATTGCAGTAGATTGTGTGTTGATAAGTGTTTGCAGGTAACACTAGAGTTAGTGTGTGTAAACACTGTGGCCTCATTGGCTGCTCAGGCCCGTTCTGCTCAGTAACAAGGACTAAGTGTTGAAATCAGCGGTGGAGGAAGTACGCAAACATTTTACCTTAAATGAATAAATGGACACTTAACTTGAGTAAAAGGAAGTACGTTTTTTAAATGAACTTAAAGTATTGAAGTACTTCCTGAGTGTAGCTTACCGGCCATTGCAAAGCTCCACTACATCATTATCCCGGATTCTCGGCCTCTTCCGAATCCATTTTACAGTAGATAGTGTTACCCTCTCACTCTGATTGGATCAGGGGACCAGTTCCCCTCTCATGATTGATCACTTTTGAATTACAAAAACAAAGTCTGACCATGTAAAGTAATGCTTTGTAAAAAAAAATGTAGTAGAGTCAAAGAGAAAATACATGAAAAATGTACATACTCATAGTTATTATAATAGTAAGTTGATGAATTTCACAGTTTGTCATCATTTGCACATCAAATAATCTATAGTGCGTCTGTATAAATCATTCATCACAGCAGATCTCCTCCATTTCCCAGGTGAGAAGCCGTACAAGTGCTCCCTCTGTGAGGCCACGTTCAACAGGAAGGACAAAGTGAAGCGACACATGCTCATCCACGAACCTTTCAAGAAATACAAGTGTCCCTTCAGGTGAAGTAACGGAAACACTCGCTCTTGTTTAACTCAATCCTCTCTCAGCCTTTTGTAACTCTTCTTACATCTGTCTGTTCTGCCTTTTCCTCCTCACATGTTCTGCTGTGTCTCAGTTTTGTTTTAGTTTTATTTAGTCCTTACCGTCCGATTCAGTTTAATAACAGGCTTTTCCATTAAATGTCGTACTAACGTTTGTATTCTCTCACCAGAACACATGTTGGCTGCACCAAAGAATTCAACAGACCAGACAAACTCAAAGCTCATATTCTGTCACACTCTGGTGAGTGAATAAAGCTGCTAATTATTTACACTTAAACAGAGGATACATCCATACTACTACTACTACTACTTCCAGTACTACTACATTCCAAAATTATCTGTCTACACTAGCGTTTTTGGCTCCGTATATATGTGTCCATACTAACGAGCCTACAAATGCACATCACATGACCACTGAGCAATCCAGTGTCAACAGGAAATATTTGGTTATTCGCAGAGAGAGCTAAGCTAAAAACCAGGAGTAGCAAAACGCATACACAACCTACATTACATGAGTTGAATCAACCTGATAGTGTGAAATAAGTAAAAAACACCAAAAAAAACACACTAATGTAACGCAAGTAAGAAAAACTGTTATCTTTTACAGTGTAGGTAACCCTCTTTATTCGGTTAAACTCCTTTTCTCCAGGTATCAAACCCTACAAGTGTCTCTTCTGCCAGAAGGCGTTCAGCCGCCGGGCTCACATGCTGGAGCACCAGCAGTCCCACACAGACAACTACCGCTTCAGATGCTCCACCTGCAACAAGGGATTCACCAGGCACAGCTATTACAGGGATCACAAATGTCCGGCGGCGGGGAATGGGACAGGAAGCGAAGGAGGGGCCGGAGAGGCAGAGGAAGGCGGAGTGTCGATGGAAGAGGAGAAGGACGAGGAGGATGATGGGAGGTGTAGTGGGTTCCTAACAGATGAGGAGGGGCCAGGCGATGAGGACGACGACGACTATGATGACGATGACGACGAAGAAGATGAAAGCCTAAAGGACAGCGACGAGCAGCTGGAAAGACACGATGAGGAGGAGGAGGAAGAGGAGGATGATGATGATGAGGAGAGGAGTGACGAGGGCTGTCAGGCTGCCATGTCTCTCACCACCATCGAAGCACAGACAGAGAGAGAAGAGGAGGAGGAAGAGGACGGAATGGAACATGGCAGCGATGCACTGCAGCAGATTCAGAGCAATGGACAGAACGGTTTGCAGCAGCCATGTTTGTAGTTTGAAGAATCGTCTTCAAAAGTTTCCTGGACACAGACCATTTAACAAACAGAGTTCTACGTTATTTAATATAAAATCTGAGTCTGGGAAAAGATTTGTTTTAAATTAAAACGCTATATTTAAATTGTATGCACAAATTTTACTTATTTTATGTTAACGTATGGAATATGTTACCTTGTATATCTGTATTGCCAAGACAACCAGTGGACCATGTCTATGTTCTTTTGCACCAAAGTGGACGTTCTCTACTTTTATGAAGCAAAAATTAAATTATTCAAGTTCATTAGTGTCTGAAAGAATATTTGTGACTTATATTTATTTTAGTTAAAGTTCCACTCTGACTCTTGTGAATGATCAATCGCTCCAAACCCCTGAACAAGGGCTATATTCAATATTCATCATTATTAGTAGTTTATGACATATTATTCTGGATCAGATTACAATTCTAATAGTTATAATTCATTTATAAAAATCTATTAATGCCTCTGTGCTGATGACGGCAAGTGGCTGGAGGCATTATGTATTTTGCACTCTCGGTCCGAATGTCCCATTCTTGATTTTGGTGGACAAAGGGCACAGTGACCTTACGTGAAGCTGGGACGGAATATAAGTAGAGGGAAGCTGCACTGGTTGGTGGAGGCATACAACCCCAGTGCAGTATTTCTAATATGAGGCAACACCAACTGTATTTATGATCATTTAAGTGAACATGTTGAGCATTTAAATGGCTATAGAATATATCAAGACAACTTATAATCCTGTGTGAATTTAGACAATCGCTGAATGTTACATCTTTACCTCAGCTGAATCCACGCTGAGGAGGAGGAGCTTTGTGGTAGATGAAGCTATTCCTAAAAGAAAAGAGGATTATTACCCTTGTCTGTCAGAAAAATCCAGGTCCAGTTACGTGGACCAGCTGCCTCCAGTCCGTCCAGTGATCCACTCTGCTCAATACTGGGAAGGTGAAAACAAGAGGCCGAGGCACCTCTGCTCTTTTATCCTTATAGTGACAGCTGCCAATCAGTTTTTGATCATAGATTGAAAGTACATGACTCCTGTGCTGGGGAGGGGTTCTTCCCTCCACTATCTCCTGTGGGACCGGCCTCATGCACGCACTGCACACTGAACCTGATCAACCTCAAACAAAAGAAAATGTGGCACAGCAAACACGTGTCACATTTATCATTCCCCCTGCATGTCCCCTTACATATTCTCCACTATGTGTTAATACACACACTATGATATAATAGGGATTCATAATAATAGGTTGCTGTCAGCCTTAGTTATTTGTGATTGTTCACTTCCCCAACCCATTATTGTACAATTACATAATACCAATACAAATCTCAGGGTTCGTACTCATTTTGACCAATGGATTTCCATGACTTTTCAATAACTTTAAACCAAATTTCCATGACCAAACATTTTGTGAAATCTCAGTGTATACATGAAAAAGTGACAAAATTTAGTATTTAAGCTAAAAATAAGAATTTAAAAGTATACAGTATACCTTAAATTACACAAATGAATGAGACAATAGTTTGATCGAGGTCTTTGTCTGTTGTAACCCATGACATGTACTTTTCCATTTGTAGCCAAGCATGGTTAAATCTACACTTCCCTGGCGTAGTGCATTATCCTGCCTGCTTCCCCACCGAACTTTTTCAATTAGTATGTATGCCTGCTTATATTTTAACCGTATTTCTTTTAAAAGCATATGTATTATTTAAAACTCAGCATAAATGAAAGACATGCAAAAATGAATATAACATATTTCCATGACTTCTCCAAAATTTTTGGGATTTAATTTTTTTCAAACACTTTTCCAGGACTGGAAATGAAAATTTAACAATTCCATGACTTTTCAGGTTTTTCATGACCGTAGGAACCCTGAAATCTTCATATCTCGATAAATTATTTTATTCATCCAAGCAACAAACAACATTTTTTATTTTGATTTAATTTATTAAGGTGACAATTTCTATATTACACATCTTTCATGTACATCAGCAATTAAACAGGGAAAAAGAAAATATAGAGTAACCGTAAACCTCTTATTAAAACCTTTCTTTTACAAAAGAAATTGTTGTTATTGACACCATTTACAACTTGTTTTCAATATACAGGAGAGAGACAGTGGTTGAGTTGTGCATGGAGCATTCTGCAGAACAGATAAATAAAAAAGTGAATGATCATATTTACATATTCACTCAACTACTATATACTCTGGATGTTATTATGTCATCGACCCAGAACAAGTTTAAAACCACACTCTTTGTTAGGGGAGGCAAGACAAAATGTTAATGAGATTACCAATCATCTTTTCATCAGGATACATTCGTCATATCACATCTTTGTCTCCGACTTCATTATCCTCCATAAAGTCACGAAAAGCCAGAGAATCAGGTCACATCATCGGCTTCTCCTTACTAGTGCAGTTTCTTCATTAGAACAATTATTTTTGTCCATAAACCTTAAGTGGTTCATCATCACCATCTCGCATCAAGCTGCTAAAACAAGACATGTGATGCCTGAGGGTGGATATAAAGCGTCTTAAAGGCTGAGAGTAATCAAGCCTGTGTTCTTGGTCAAATAAATTATTCAAGAGGGAACTCCAAAATGAGCAAGCACACCACTGGTACTGTCGAGAGACGCTGTTCAACTTTAGCCAAAAGGAACCAGTATTCACAGTTATTATATCATAAACACTGTTCTGTACACACAGTGTTGGGTGTTGAGAAATAAACAATCTTTATCAAAAATCGTCACATCCCACTGTGGTTGTATCCCTCCACCAACCACTCCAGTTTTATTGTACAGACATTGTTCTTCCTCACTCATGAGGGTCCCAATGACCGAGACCACAGAAGTCAAGTCCAATCATCTTTGAGTCCCAGTGATCACTCGTCAAAATTTGAAGAAATTATTTAAAGGCGGATTCGCGATATCAGGCTAGAGGACAAAAATAAGTTTTGCAAGGTCACTGTGACCTTGAATTTGACCTCCCAAATAGAATCAGTTCATCTTTGAATCCAAGTGAACATTTGTTCCAAATTTGAAGACATTCCCTCGAGGTGTTTCTGAAACGCTGCATTCACAAGACCAAAAATGTGTTTTTAAGGTCACAGTGACCTTGGCCTGTACTCTTCGATAACAACATCCTAATCAGCCAATTTGTGAATCAAGGCGAATGTTTGTCAAATTTAAAGAATTTACCTCAGGGAGTTCCTGAAATATCGTGTTCGCAAGAACAGAACTGACAACCCTAAACTATTAACTATTAAAATCTAAATAAAAGCATAACCACATAATCTAATCAGTTCACACGTGTCAGATATAAATGTTTGACTTAAGAGGAATTCTGTCTGTTAGATGTGAATATACTCAGATTGGAAGACAATGGTTTTAAAATACCATTTATTGCTCCAGTTAATTTTGTGGTTTGATATGAGACAAACAGTTAAAATAAGCAGACATCTCCATCACTAACCTTCAAATGCTACACGTGTGTGAAGAGCCACATGAAGTTTCTGCTCGTAAAGCATGAATCAAAATATTAATTTGATTTGGTTTGACCTGAATTTGGTGTTATGAAAGCTTTAATGTTCTGATCTTGAACTCACAATGTGTCTAAAAATACTTTCTTCATCCTGGTTGGTTCACAAGGACACAACAGAAGGATGGTGTCAAATATCTGCAGCTGATATCAAGATGAATAATCAAGAAGATTCTCCCAGAGCGCTCTAATCTAGGACGTCTCGTCCGGTCCAGCCTCTGGCCCTATAAAACTAGGGTCAGTTTAAGTTCTTCTCAAGTCTTCCACCACTCGAAATAATGGAGGTTACAACACTTTTCACAATCAAGTCATTCACTGATACAACACTGTAGAAGCAGGAACACAAATCTGTTTCTGTTCTTACTCATAATTTCTGAAGCATGAACGTTGTTATCTAAGTGTTAATTTGGAGCACTCTTCTGATAAAATCATGACCCACTTCAATCATGAGACATACAAATAAAACTGTGAGAGATTAAAGGGGTCGAAGAGAAATGTCATTCATGAAGGAAAAATCCAAACAATCGCAGAGCAACAGAATTAACTTTTTGGTGAAACGTAATCCAGTTTTAAAAGAAGTGCACCCTCACAATTGAGCTTAAAATTCGTCTTTAAGCCAAGCTACTTTAAAAGAAGAAAAATCAGGTTGCTGCTTATGAGTTCTGAGAACTTGACTGCATGCCGTTACATGATCACGTGTGTGGAAGGGGAAACTACTGCGGTCCCATCGGACAGGTGTCGCAGAGGTCGGGTTTTCAGGATCCCATGCATAAACTGCCACACATTCAGAGAGACGGGAGCAGCTTCCGTGTTTTGGTTTAGAAGACATAGAACACTTTCACATCTGCTATGAACGTGGTGTGAACGGTCGACAGCCACTTCCCAAACCCTGCTGTGGTCCTGCATGCAGTCTTGCTGATGCACCTGCACAAGTAGTGTACAGGTGCATGCATGCCTGAGCATAAACACATACAACAAACCTTCCCCGACTCGGAAGAGACTCCCTGATTTGAACACTGGTGGCGTTTATTCCTTCAGACTCCTGCACCCACTCCTAAAACCCCCCCCAGGTTCTCTCACTCCTGTCCGAAGCCCTCGGTCTCCTCGATGGCGAACATCAGCTTCTCCTTTAGTTGCTCGTAGCTCTTGTAGGGCGGCAGGTCCAGTCTGTTAAAGCTGAGAAAATAAGATAATACAATTTGATCAACATCAGATTCCCTTTGCTCTGGTGTTTTTTCTAGATTCCTCTATGAAAAGGACTTGAGAAACAGGGATGCCATGGTGTGGAATTTTTCCCACTGGGTAATAAACCTGTGACAACACCGTTGTTACAAATTAGGAGGAGGAGGAGGAGGAGGAGGAGGAGGAGGAGGAGGAGGAGGAGGAGGAGGAGGAGGAGGAGGAGGAGGAGGAGGAGGAGGAGGATATGTGTGTTGGCTCAGTGTCTGTACAGTGTTTACTGAGTGAGATCTGTATTGGTAGATTTCAATGTGACAGGCTTCACTCTTCTGCTGCACTTGAAGTAGTTTGCATTGTTTAATTACCCAGACATGCCAGATCTGCACTGGCATGTCTGATATAAAAACTACTTTTAACATCAAATCCTCATCATCCTCGTCAGTGTGATAAGACTGCTACTCTGTGATGTGACAGCCTGGAGCAGACACTCGCTGTACAGCTGCAGCGTCACAGTAACTATTGACAACTGGTGACATACGTGCTAACACTGATAAACAAAAATGAAAGAGAAGGTGTGGCCGATGGACAAGTCATATAATCTGTGTGTGCCAGACCACTGTGCAAAACCGGTAACACAGACTACCCCAGCTGATAAGACCATTATTCTACACGTGTACTGACAAGCCAATAAGAAAATATCAATAACCTGCTTCCAAGATGACTGGTTAGACCCCAGTGTAGTCGATTCAGAAACAATGTCACCTTCAGTGTTGAAGATGATTTAACATTCTTGTGATTTTACGGTCGTTTGCTTGAACTCACCACGTGTGACTTCTGGGAAGCCAGTTTTCTTTTCCCACCTTCTCAATACAGAACTTCTGAGGACCATTGCTTCCTGCAAAATGAAGCACAGGTCAGTGGGACAGTGAGAGGTCGTGGTGGATTGAACACAACATGATCATCAACAAAACTTGGACAAACTAAAGAAGTGCTGTAAAACAAGGTAAGTATCAAAAATAATCTCCAACCTGCCTATGACTGGGGATGATTTCATACATTTATGGAAAAGAAACATAATTTCTAGATATCATTTATTCAGCTGTAATTACCCATAAGGTCAGCGTAGCCTCCTACAGGCAGGCGACAGGTACCGGTGACGAACTGCAGCAGCCTCATTCTCTTCTCATTGTCCATCTCCTTGATAAACTGCAGGGAAAACGTTTAGAAACACTTTCATATCACCTGGTCACAGATTATACAATTGATTAAATCAGTCACATCTAAAGAACCACAAGTGGGGAATTATTTTATCAAAAACCTGATTCATAAAAAAGGTATATCGAACACACATATACACAGAAGCCAGCTTCAAGCAGAGTCCAAAAACTGCAAAGCACCACAAAGTATAAACATGATCTTCTCTAGTTGAAGGTGCTGCATCAACCATCAAGTTGTTTGGTACAAAGTCACAACTTAGCACTAACACCTCATTGCAGATTATAGGGTACAACTAGTGCAGTGCTCCTTCTAACCCTGCCTGTTTGGAATGTGCTGTTCTCTTGGTCTGTGTTAAACCTGTGGAGCTACTTCAGAATTATTCTGAAGTGAATCCTCCTCAAATAATTCTGCAATTTACTCAAATATCCAACCCTACTCCTATGATTCAGTAGAAAAACGTTTGAACATTTCACTTTTCACATGTCACTACTGCTGCAGCTCACTGACCTGCCAGAACCAGACGATCTGTTTGCTACTGCGAGCGTAATGTCTGTAGATGGTGTTTCGTTGCCAGTCTGCGAGGTCGATCTCCTGCATGCCACACAGCATCACCTGGGACAGGATGCAAGTTATTTACATATTTCATGTGCATCATTTTATTCACCTTATGAAGCTGTTACTGTCCAGTGTGTGCAATCCAGGTATATAATTCAGGTCTCTTTGGTGCATCTCATAGCAGATCATGAATCATGTGAATGACTCATCTCAGTTTCATACCTCCAACTCTTTAGCATCAAAGTACTGCAGGTACTGCTGAGGGAGGACCTCATTGAAGCCTTCAAAAAAGGCCTGTGTCTGCTCCTCCACTCCTCTGGACAGCCTCCACTCTGCTACCAGCCTGTGTGGGATGGACACAAACACACACAGTCTCCATGACATCAGAGGACAGTATGTTGAGTAAAGCTGTCTTCAGATATGAACTCCACAGAATGTAAACAAAACTGGGTCCGGACTCTATCCAGTTTGTCTTTCACATATGAACAATGCAGTAGACACATTCACAACAACACAGGAATCTCCAGAGTGTTCCGGTGAGGGGGGGCACAGCATTTTGGAGGCAGGACGTAACATATAAATTCCACTGCAGAGATCAGATGTTTTTGTTTACAGCACATTGACACCAGTATCCACCCTTATCACCAAAAACTCTTGAATCTCGTTCTTTCATCCAGAGGTATGTGTATTATCATTATTTTTTGATCTGTCGGGGAATTAGAAATGTCATCAGTGCGCCCAGTCACCCACAATGAATTCTCTGGATAATCTCATGCTTTTTTCTCACGAGGGCTCATGTGACCTTAGAAACCAATCTAACATAGAATCTACACCGGGATTTATAATGCATTAAATTCAAATTCAGAGCAAACAAAAACCCACCTGATGTACTCCTCCTTGTTCTCCTCTGTGACCTGCATGTCTCCACCTCCTTCTTTCAGGTCATGGGTGGTGATTTCTCCCAGGATCTCCTTGTCAACAGAGAAGAACATCTCCAGCCCGCACTCCTCAATGTCATTGTCCCTACAAAGCAGCACAGACAGTTACGCAACTCATCTTCATCAAAACTGAAGAAAAGATGAAGTCGCCGAGTAGAAAATTATCCTCAAAATGCAATATTATCTCTTAAACTCCAGGCAGAGACCGTAGGTATCCATGTTCTTTCTCACAGCCAAGCCGAGTGTACTGACATCCATTCTAACCAGGATGTGTGTATCAGTTATCAGTTCCAAGATGGTTTTGTTTGTAGTTTTATAACAGCGTGATAATATCTGTATCGCTGAGAGAGAACTACACCCAAAGACATTACAAACTTTAAGTGCTGCCAAAATATTCCCACATTTTTAAGTGTTTCGAAAGTCGCGTTAAATGAACGGTAAAATAATTAAGACTTAGTACCTAATATTTTAACATATCTATGACCTTTTAGGACTAAATCTCAGGTGATTTAGGTTTTTTAAGACTTTTTAAGAACTTGCAAAAATCTTGCTTCACTTCAACCTTCAACTCATAACTTAAAGCCCCCATGAAAGGACAAATACATTTCCCCATTTTTAATCCTGTGTCTCTGTGTTAATAGTTCATCTATCTTTTGTTAGCTGCCTAATACATATCTGTTGAGGTACCAGTTACTGAGGGTGGTGTGATTCAGATTTAGCGCTGTGAGTTACTGTTAACGCCAATCAGTATCTGCAACAGTTCCCTCTATAGCTATGTGTTTTTCCAGGACACATAAATGCAGGATCAAATAGCTTTGATAGCTCTGTTTCATGAAGGTTTTAAACACATGTATAATGCAACCTTTTCTGACCACACAGTGATCTGTGTACTCACTTGATCCAAATGAGGGAGTTGTAAAACTCAGGGTCTACTGACTCCAGGTCCTTCAGGGCCAATGGCTTGTTTAGGATGCGCTTGTAAAATGGCAGCGAGAAACCAGTGTCGATGAACTTGCCATGGAAAAGAGCCTGATAGAGGAACAAAATCTGTTAAATGTCTGATGACATTTCTTTCACATGTTTCTATTACGGAATTTGTCTCTTTACAATACAAAAATCTATAACTAGCAAATGGTAAAATGACAAACCATGGCGATGAAGCGTCCGATGAACTTGAAATACTTGAGGTGGTCAGGGTTGATGTAGGAGGCGGGGTTGATCTGGAGAGAGTAGTTGTCTTTACCGGCGTATTCAAACAGGCAGTACATGGGGTTCAAGACCTCGTGGGACAACAGGAAGAACCACTCCCTGCACAAGAAGAGACAACACAAATGAGAAAAGACCACAGGCCGTATCCTTCAGAGGCTGCATTTGAAGAGCAATGGCGTCACACCTGCGCAACTAGACGGAGTTTACTAGGCTCCTTCAAATGCAGCCAACAAATGTGTCCTTACATCCCAACAGACAAAGGCTCCAACGGGTGGATCCTTCCTGGCCCAAGCTATCCAAAGATATTTGTGTTTCGGTGAGAAACTCTTTTTAGAAAAGCTTATGGAGCCGGCAAGAGATGAGACCTCCGATGCTTGTGAGTCACATGCTTCATCTCAACCAAACAGCTAACGGTACACATTTTAAAAAACCATGGGGCATTCAAACTTTCTTGTTATGTCCAACTGAAGCTCTGCTGCTAGGCAACAGCAGTAAGGACAAGCTGGTGATGCTGATCACGGAAAGTCTCTCTAGACCAGAAGACTCTTTTCAGTTCAGCCTCTGAAGGAAGCGGCCCCTGAATTGGGACAGAGCTGATGTCACTAACTAGCTGACAAATTAAAGAATCAGGAGCATTCAAATTTGAGTAGCTTCAAATAAGAAAATCCATGAAACACAACAACACATTGCACACATATCATACTCAGTCATTTTCCAACTTACCTGGCAACGCCTCCATAATCAAGGCCCTCTTCACCAGGGAAGATGATCCATAGTCTCCTTCGTAGATCCTGAGCGTTGAAACTCATTATCTAAAGCAGAGACAATGTGATGATAGACATGGGGCTTACTCACTGTATCACACAACAGTGCCTTTGTCGAGGATATTAGTTTTTTTTCTCAAAGCTGCTACAAGGAATTACTCTCAGATCCATCACCACACCATTTAATACACCTTGAGCTACTGAGGCATATTTTCTGAGCAGCAAACAAAGCGACAGGCTCAGTTAAAGCACATCTGGCTTGAACTGAGTGTCTGACCTCACCTGCTGGAAGGAGTCCTCGAAGAGGGTTTTTCTGGTTACGTTTATCTTGACGTGTTGAGGCATTGACAGTTGCTGCAGAAAAGAGATTGCAAGGGTCAGTGTTTATTATGACGAGTAAATTTATTTAGAATAATCATCTTTGGACACCAAAACATAATGTGGTTTTTTTCATTATTTTTAAACGTGTGATAATTTCAGATGAACAATATGGACTTGGTGTGCAAAGACCTTAAAACTCTCTCTTTACTCTCTTTTCAGTGATGTGAATCCAAGACAGGGTTGTCTGAGTGTTCTGTGAAATCTCTTGATAATACTTTGTTATATTGTGGCCAATGCAAGGATGTATGAAGTGCTGCAGGTCTGTGTGTTTAAGGTTGGTTAACACACGTATAAAGAACAGGAGGGCCACACCAGACTGGACTAAGAGTGCGCTTCAGCTAAATTTACAGAGTCCAGCAAATGTGGCACCTTCCTGCAAGTTTGTACAGATGTGGGGGGGCTTGTGTATTTGTGCCTTGAACATAGCCACTTTGAAACAACAGCAGTATGACTCACTAACCCCTCTCATTGAGGAGGCAACTTTGAATGGTGTAACTGAAAAATCACTCAGAGAACCCTGTCAATCTGCGCACTGACAAACAGCGAGCCCTACCTGGCACCAGAATCTGAAGTACTGCACTTTGGCCTTGAAGTCACGCACGTATGTGATCTGAGGTCCATTTTCACTGTGAAGGAAAAGAAACACACAGACTCTTAATGTGTTTTAAAACATATAAACAGGTACTTATACAGGTTTTTGTCTTTATATTCTTATCTGAAGCTGATATTTGTTTCCAGGATGTTACTGTCACATTCTCATCCCCAGTCACCCAACTGGTTTTTCCACTGCTGTGACCAAACCTAAGTAATGACTCTCAAGCTATGATACGCTCCCAGGTTATATCATAAGTCAGCTGAGGTGTGAGGAAGCACAAGAGACTAGGTGACCCATTCGTCATATCAGGGTAATGTGTCTCAGGTTCTAAAAATAGAGAGGAATTTCAAAGACAAGGACTTGGTATGACAGAGGAAAGAGATATATATTAAACAATGAAACAATCTAATTCAGAATACACTAAGAAACAGAAAGCTATATATTATTACATCTTAATATTAGCTTTATTAGCTCAGCTAATTCTTTCTTTCTTGACAGACTGGCTGGTATTCTCTCTCGCATTTCTCATAATGTCATTTAAAAACAGGAAACTTGTTCATGTTATAGAAACACTGGTGCTACGAGTAAAATTATTATTCTACCAATACAAAGGTTTAACGCCTAAAGGCTTTGCTCTAAAGCAAAGAACTTACAAGTCAGTATTATTATTACAGTCTATTATATTTGTATACACTGCCTTTTCATTGGTTGTTGAGTATATGCACTAGCTTTCTAACAGTGAGTACAGGTGTAATTCCGCAGTCTTCTGGCTCGTTGTGACAAATTCGTAAGAAGGCGCAAAAGTTCACTGCAACACACATCTCAAATAATGGCTCATTGATGTGAAATATGGAAGTATGAATTGATGTTTATCATGTTCTTACTTTAACATATATACATATGTCGCTTATTGAATCGATATATCGATCCAGATCGATTAATCTTAAAACTTCTTCTGGTGTGAAGCTGTGTTAGACACATGCTGATTTCTTGAACACTGTTTGCTTTCTAACCACAGTAAGCACAGCCTACCGATGACTTGATTCCTCTTTAATTGAGAAATCATAGAGCTTTTTTTTTCTTCAGATTTTGAGTAAGAGGAAAACAATATTGTGGAGAACGTACAGTGAGGACTTTCCAGTGCGAGGGTCGATGTAGGTGGTGCTTCTCCTGTTGTGGTCTACGAAGTAGGGAATTCCATCGACTGTGAACCTCATCTCCCATCCCTCTGGAAGGGGCTTCTCATTGAGCAACCTGCAATAAGGAAATCTGATCAATATTCAGTGATGGATTATTTCAGAAAAAGTTTAAAAAAAAAAGAACATCATACAAAATTTTAGTATGTTATCTGATGTGACAGCAAAGGGACATGCACACACACACAAACTCACCCCTGTGTAAGTGGGTCCTCCCACTGTGTTGAGCGTGTGGGGTGATGTACAAAATAAACTCTGCCAGTGGAGTCTGTTCTCTTCTCTGAAAAACACAGCAACAATTGGTGGATTTTTAAGTCTAATGCAGAGAGGTGGAAACTCATAGTGAGCACATTACTGTAAACTTTAAGGTTAATTTAATAGTTGGCTCCTGTGGAATACAAAGTAAATGTGTCGCCATAATAAGATAAGCACTAATGCTGGTGTTTAACAAATTCATATTGAACAATGCAAATGAGTCCTGTGGCAGACATTCACTGTACATTAACAGGGCTGTAAGATAGAGACAAACTTGCGGCTGCTGATACCAAACACTCCCTGGAGTATATCAAGGTCCAGTCTAAGAAGAAAAAGGTCCCAGGAGTGTATAATGAACTTGGGTAATAATAAGCTCAGATAAGATAAACACACTTCGTCTCCAATGGTCCTTGGTCAAATCAAGGAATGGCAATAAAATAAGAAATGTTTTTGTTATTGGTGCACAGGAAGAAACATTAGATGCAACCCTCCAGTTGATAGCTGATGTGTCATTTCTCATCAGCACAGTCATGAAAAGTTTTAAAACCTTTTCTCAACTGCCCAAGTGGTTTGCCTAACCAAAAAGGAATTCAGCTATAACCAAGGCTATATCCGAACTAATGCATTTTCGTTCACACAAGCATTTTAGCTTTGGAACTGTTTGATCCCTGTCCACTGGAGTCATGCGAGTACCATGTAGTGCTGAAAATGCAGCTGGATGACTTGTCTCCTACGCACATAAACAGTTGTATCATTGTGAAATGCATAAATTAGTGACAAAATAGCCATAAGCAAAGAAAAAAGGGTCAGCATTGCTTGTAAATGATTATCCATGTTGCGTTCTACAATGGGAGCCGAGGCTAATGCTGTTTTTGATCTTCAGGAAGCGGTCCATGTGTCATGGTTTCCAAACCTCTCTTTTTCTGCACGTCCAGACTAAAACGGTGGCCAGCAGCGTTTTCAAACTTCTGTGTTTTAGCTGCTCAAAGTCTGGAGTAGTGTGGACGGCAGGACTTAATGATCTTACCCCATCCATGCGGCAGAGGCCCAAGAGGATCAAACTCCTTGTTCTGAGTGGCTGTGACCTGGTCTTGTTGCTACACAGCAGAAAAGCAGAATAGTTCACATGAGTAAATTATGGCTGTTGGAGAATCTGTAGAGTTCAACATTAACAGTTATATCACAAACAATAACAGTTTACTTCATACTTTAACTGGACTATAACCTTGACCTATCCTAACATTAATACAGAGGTAAAACACTTCAACACAGTATGACTTTACAAAGAGGATGTCTCACCCCGAAGATGAACCTCTGGTTGAACTGCTGCATGGCCCCCTGCAGCTGGCTGCGCTGGTGCTGCCACTGCTCGTAGTTCCGCACCGTCTCCATTGTGGGGCGCTGCCACGTGGTGGTTCGTGTGATGTGGTCGACAAAGTAGACTCGCCCCATCTGGTCGACACGGCGCTCCCAGCTACAGACAAAATTAATGAATATGAAAATTCCTGGTGGAGAAATCTACAATGGTTCCTTTTGTTTATTTGCTGCAGTTCCTGGCAGCCGAGGCCTGAAGATGCTCATGTTCAGGTGGAGCTCACACAAATCACTCGCTACAGGATTTGTTTGAGAAAATGTAAACTGCATGTACTGTACCAGTAATCATATCTTTAAAGATGGAAAGGCCGTCATATTTGACTTAACTACTATTTTACAGTCCTATTAAGCTACTATCTGCATCTGAGAGGAGACAGATCAAAGGAGGACTTTTTACCCAGAAGCCAATGGTTCAGGGCGTTCCCACGTCGTTCTCTTTTCCACATGATCGACAAAATACATCCTCCCATTCGGATCCACCCTCTGTTCCCACCTAAATGAAACATAGACAGTAAACTTCAGGACATAAGGTAGTGGTGCATGACATAAGTAGAGATTTGAAGGAGCTTTGAAGCGATGACTCATCCTGCTGCAAAAGCAGCAAAAAGCCAGTGAAGGTCGCAGTGTTGATGACAATGACGACACTGGAATAACTCAAAAAGGGAATTTGAGGTGTTTAGTTACAACCCCAGGAAAAATGTGAAATGCTCCGAGTGACAAACTCATTGATGTAATGAATGTGCAGATAAATCTGTGTGGTTTTCTACATACAGGTAACATGATACTAAAACGATCATATGAATACTAATCTGCTAGCAGAGAGAAAACACAAGTATATTGTCATGGAAATTTACTGAATCTAACTGTCCTATTATGGAAATGTACAGATCATCTTGTCCTGACATGACTATGCTCAAAGTTCAGTTGGATTGAGCTGAAACATCATTGTATAATTCTACTTAATATTTGCATCTGTCTGATACCAAGAGGTGTTCTCTACTTTGGACCTAAACGTCCCTGTGACTATTTGTTTTTCTGCGCAGTGTCTATACACTCAGGAGAGGGGGGGGGCATATCCCTATTTGGCCAAATAGTTACATTTAACTCTGTTTGTGTTCAAATCTATTCTCTGTAAATTGTTTCTCCACCATTAATTAAGTACTTTGGTATCATTGGATTGATCACTCAGTCTGATGGTTTATTTCCTCACCAGGGAATTAAATACAAATTCCCACCACATATGTAATCATCTGCTGAACATTATAATAATAATCAATATTGCTCAGCATGACACTACTCCATCCACTGTACTGTACCATAAGCTCTACAGCAAAGATAACAAAATGAGAGCGAACCCCAGGGGCAGTGGGCCGGTGTTGACAGCAGGGACCCTGGGTGTGACCACTGGGTTGGTGGTTGGCGGTCTGGGTGCTGTCGCTCCTGCACTGGAGGCGGGCGTGGAGTTCCTGTCTGAGCCTGCCGATGGACTGGATTCTGGGGTCAATGAGGGTCCTGATGCAGGTGTTCGTACTGGTGTGTCTGAACCTGACTGAGCATCACTACCATCAGGTGGTGCTGAGCCGTTGCTGGAAGACGCTGAGGAAAGAATCAGAATCAGTGAAAAGTTGAGTGTAGATCCTCAGACCAGGACCAGATGATCACAGGTTGTTGTTGTGTTGGTATGAAACATGTGTCAGACACATTACAAGAATACTAATTCCCTTTGTCAAGGCTGACTAGTTTTGCAGCTCAAGCTGGCAAAGTAATAACATTAAATTTGACCCTTAACCCAAAACCAATGTTTTAACTTCCCAGACATAACACAACACATTTCAGCCTCACTATTTCCGTTTCTCAACAATATTGCCGTACGTGATTAAGGCTCATATTACAATATCGTTCAAACAATGTCTTTTAGAGAGAGTCATGGTTTGGCCCAATTTAGCCTTTGGGGTACATTTTTGACATTAATTAAATTGTGACACAAAGCTCTTGATCTAGTTACCCTCTGGTTCTTAGCAGAAAAGTGTCTAAACAGATCAGCACCTTCCTTCAGTAAATGTCTGACCTGGTGAAGAGGTGGGTCTGCGGGGAGTCGGAGGAGGAGGTCTAGAGGGCCTGGGTGGTCGTAGAGGCTTTGAGCCCCCTGATGACACCAGGGGAGACCCGGAGGCACTCACTGACCTCCGAGAACTGGGAGAGGAACGGTGCTCTACGCCATCCAGAGCTGGAGAGCTGTCTCGACTCGGCCTGTGAAGAGTGAGAGTGGATGTAGATACACAAAACAGGAAAAAAAAAAGCTAGAAATGTGACTGAAGTAAAATTGGAGTGAATATGAGGAAAGGTACTGTACCTTTGGACAGGATCCCCGTTAGGTTGTGATTCCCCATTTGATGTACCTGAAATACAAATACACAAGATGAATGAAGCTAAAAAACGGAGTTCCTATTCACATATAACACAACCAGTCAAGCAAAAGAAAATCTAATGTTACAATACTAAACCCTGTTGATGTCAATACAGATGTCAATAAAGTTTTGCTTAAGCCGAGTTCACACTATACGATTTTCAGCCTGATGGAAAGTTTGTCTCAGACAAAAGCTCCCACTTGCCACTCAAGCGTCAAACACTATTCAACCACATGATTAGTAAAGCTCATGCTGAGTCCCTGACAGGTCGCACACTCTGATAAGATTTCCAATCTGCTGGAAATCTAGATGCACTCAGAGATAACTCCAGCCAGGATGAGGGCAGCACGGGGGGAAGGTGCATATAGTGGTGAGGTGTCCCATGGTTTTTTACACTACACTAGCAGTAATGGGGGAAATCAAGCAAAAATCATGTAGGGTAACAGACTCAGTGCAGCTACATTGACTGCATCGGGCTCATGTCTGGTTTGGACAGAAACAATATAATACCTGTCAGTTTTTGGTCAGGCTCGGCTAGTTTACTCTCTGAACTCTGAGATGCACTCTTCTCTTTACAACTCTGATGTAAACTGAGGCGTTTCATGTCTCCTCCAGATCTAAGAGTCATTCTGTAGCAGGATGACACAGAAGTGCAGGAGGATCCCTCTGACTCTCTGCTGTGTGAAGGACCGTGAAGTGTGGGACCCCCACTCAGTTGTACAGTGTGAGATCACAAAGACTGCAAGACTCCCGAACGCACATCAGGTAGTCGTACAGTGTGCACAGCAGAATAATCTGCCGACTTTGAAAGTCATGTATTGATAACCGGACATCAGTTTCCTTTTAAGGATCTAAAATTGCATAATCTTAGTTGAAACCATCAATAAATCTGCTTGTTTACTGGCTTCCAGGTTTTTTCTAATGTGACAAGGGCCTCCGTTCACTATATCCTTTACAGATGTTATGACAAATAAACCTTAAAAATATACAATAGGCTTTTATACAGCTGTGGCTCTTCTGTGACTCACTGTGCTGGTCAGCCTCGGACAGGGCGAACATCTCGGGGTCAACGGTCATGCCGTCGAGGCAGACAGACAGATCTCCCACAGGATCCGTCTGTTCTCTGTCTGTACACAGCTGTAAGGTCTGCACCACCTCAGAGACTACAGCGAGACAAAAGGCAAAATGGTCAGAGGAAAACAGTAACAACTGAAATATTTTACCTCAGTGTTTCCCACACATTGATATAATCCTGGTGGCCAGCTACAACAACACCATTTATTATAATTTTTTTTTCACTATTACAAATGGGTGAAGTCTTGTATAATTAAGAGGTGTATGCATCATAATGGGAAATGTATGCAAACATGCTCCCTTCAGAAATGTAAAGACTTGCTTAATTGGCATTATTACTATTATAAAAGTTTGATAAACTGTAGCTGAAATAATTTCTGTAGTGTAGTGATGTTCTTACAACGGCCAAAACTGTCTCAAACTTTTAAAATAACTTTTTTAATTCCTTTTTTTGGTTTCACTTCTGTAGCACAGCACCTGAATGACAACAAAAAAATGTTTTTTAAAAAGTCTGAGGTGCAGGAAGTAATGCTATATTCTGGCAGCTTCAAGAATAGTTTGAAATAAATAAAAAGGAGAACAGGCATTTGGGGGAGTAAAGGTCAGAACTGCTGAACCGACAAAAAATCCTCAATAAGAAAACTGAGGAAGTAGCCCAACAATACTAGAAAAGCAAATCACATCCTGTTTTAATGTCACATTGTGTGTTTGTGACATTTTGTACAAAAAAAATGAACAACACAAATGTGCTCAAACAACTCCCTGCAACGTCTTTAACACATGTGAAAAACACAGGAAATTGAACTGGTTCAGAAAACATTAATGACAGATGAAAGTTGGTGTGTAAAAAGTTCTAGGCGAATAAAGGCTAATAATGGTCCTCACAAAGGTGTCCGTGCAAGCACACACACATACACACAGGCGAGAAAAGACAACAGGTGTAGTTAGTGTGTGTCTGGGTCTCATACACTCACTTTTCATGTCATTAGCTTTGAGCGTTTCACTGATCTCCAGCGTGGCAAAGCCCAGCAACACGTCTGACTTTAGGGTCTGGTGGCTCCACACGCGAAACGACAGTTTGCTGAATGGAGTCACAATCCTGGTGTAAACAAAAAGTTCAGTTAATTCATGCAGTGCGTTTGTACTTGTAAATGAAAAACAGAGTGATGACGTCCTTTTGTCTGCTGAGCATCCGATTTCAAAACACACTCTCTTTCCCATTTTATTCATCACAAATTAAAGCTCTAACAGCGTCAATTCATGAAGAATTGGTCTAAATGATATTGTGTCATGAATTGGAATTGTGGACAGCAACAAGAATAAGTAAAGCCACACACTGGATATCTTGAGACACATCCCTGTCCTCAACTATAAATGCAGATAATTCACATCATTGATGTTTAGACGGTGTAGTGAAAAACATAATAAGCTGGTAGAGAGGTGAAAGCCACAGTGTCTGTAAAGGCAGCTCATACATCTTTTTCTTTTGGTGAGAGGAAAACATGAACAATAAGAATCAGAAGGTATTCAGCCAGTGTCTGTAACCATCACTATGACGGTTGTTTATCTCGTTCCCTCAGAGCCTCCAGGAAAAGACCTTTGTGGACACATGGGCTCAGGTCTGATTACACTCCATAGTAAACACTTGACATATAATAACTCTGCCCTCTGGGTACAAGAGAAACTGTAGGAGAACTCTATATTAAGAAGGTCACTGTACACTGCAGAAGGTCCTGCACAGGCTAAAATTAAGTGGACATCAGATGTGTGAATATGTTGGACTGTAGGGAGTCAAAAGGTGTGAGTGCACCAAGTGTACAGTATTTGTGTTGAAATAGGATTCATGTCAATGAACAGGACACACTCCCTCACCGCTAAGGGCATTCTACATTAAAATGCAGCATATGACCACTCCCTGGGGATAGCATATATTTACTTTACTCTGTGCACCATTATCCTTCACTCAGAGACACACTTCCCAAAACTAAACACTGGTAATTCAGGCCTGCTGCAGTAATACATCTTGATACAGTTCATATCTTACACAAACCCTTTTTGAATATAGAGATATTTGGATTTTTGGGGGCCAACGTCAATATAGACAGTTAAAAATAGGGATGGTATCAAGAACCGGTACTATAATATGATATACATATTTATGTTACGTTCAGGGTTTCCACACTGTGGCCCGCAGCTGCTAAATCATTATCAGATTATCTGATCCAGATTCATGATCCTTCACTACTGATAAATAACTAAATAAATGTGATTGTCAGTTTGTGTGTGAAGAGCTACAGAGACGAGCAGTAATTGGCAGTTATTTCAAAGATGTTGTTAATCAATCTCTTATGACAAAAATCTTTTCTGTCTTGTTCACTTTGTAACATAAACCGGAGGACAATAGTTTCATATGCTTTCATAGCAACAAGTGCTTAACTTTGATTATTAGTGTCCTAATGATTTCCTTGAAAGACATCCAGGCAGTCAGAGAGAGTAAAAGTTGGCATCTTGGCCACAGCTCAGATATGAAATCCTACCCCCCCCCCCCCCGCTGTCTCTCCTGCCAGGCTACTGACAGACACCGGAGCTTCAGGAATCGCAGCGGCCAACAGAAACCAGTCACGCTGCCCTGCCTCTCATAGTCCACCCTATGCTGCCCTTGTTTACCATCACCTGTCTTTACTTCTATCAGAGTTAGCTTTGTGGTTCGGTGAATTTAATTTGAGACACAGTTTATCAAGTCTAAAGCATACCCTGATGCTATGTAGAGGCAGTTAAATAATGACATTAAATTAACTCACAAAATGTGAGTGCATTCAGGATCTGCTCAACTAATGCATCTTCTCACTTTTAAGGGACAGCCAATTAGGATTTTTAATTTATCAAATGCACAGATACATGCATTGAAATATGTGGGGTACTTTTTCTCTGCAGACATATCAAAGGATCAACAAAAAAAACAGACAACCATAAATTAGGTAAGATTAAAAAATTAATAAACTAAAAATAAAAACATAAAAGGAAAGGTGTCTCTCAAAAGCTCAAATCGACCTTGATGTTTTCTGTGAAGATTCAAATATTAACTTTCAGCCTGTGTTCTATGTGTTTTGCATTTTAATTATTATCCCACACAGGTTACACCGGAATTATTTGTTTCCTGTGTAGCAACAGAATAGTTACGTTCTGATGATCATACATGTGATCAAACATTTAATGGTTCTGGTATTATTGGAAAGACTTTGACTCACACAGTGAGCGGCTGCTTCCATTTGGGGCTGTGGGTGTTGTTGCATTTCTCAGTTTTTTTGGACTGGCCTTCGACTGTCACTTCCACGTAAGGACTGGGGCCAAACCAGTTTTTCTTGTTCTCTTTGAGTTTTGCTGATAGCACTGAAACAGCAAGACGAGACAACGTAGCGGACAGTTAGTGGTGAATTGTGCCAGAGAGAGAAAAAAACACATGTTGGTGGAAAGAATAAAAATACAGAAACATGGAATGACAATACATGGACATAAACACAAAATCCTGTGTGTAACATACATTTTTGAATTGGAACAGTGCTATAAGCATTTCAAAAGATACAAACTAGGTGATATTTATTTGCCTAGAGAATTAGTGCATTTTCAATCCCAAAATGTAACAGTTTTGAGTATTATATATCTTTATAATAAACATATCAATGCAGGACCTACATTTAATTGCTATCACTGAGATTATTCAATAATTGTTGGACATCACTACATGATTTAACACATAAGGCAATGACAACAAGGCAGATGATAATCATGTCCTGTTTAATTGTCCCACTGTGTTGTGACATTGTGACAGTGAAGCCAACACACACAGAATTAGGATCCGGAAAACTAAGCAGCTAAATTGAATTTTTACCTTTATACATTTTTCATTTCATCATTTGCATTTGAGATTGTCTGTGTGCAGCATTTCAAAATGTACTTATGTGGGAAAAAAATGCGAATATATAAAAGCAGTCCACCTATTTTTACTTGAACCTTACTTGGTGCACTTTGATCAAAACGGAGCACTTACCAATGATTTGCAGCTGTGCCTTCATAGGGTAACCATTGGAAGTGCCCGACTTGGTGACGCCACTGGCCATGACATAGGGCTGGGATGAAGGCCTGCAGAACAGACGACACATCATTAGGGTTGTGACAAATCGCAGCAGACAGATGAGATCATTTAGACCAGGTATATTTAGCCCATAATATGAAAGCCTTGAACAAAATTATACTTTTAACTATCAACACATAAAAAACATGCATCGTAGAACCATATCTCAATAACAAGGACTGTATTGTACGTTGCTACAATTCCCTTTTATTCTGTTTGAAGCATTAAATTAAGCATTCAGTTTCCTGGCTGTATTCACAGTAGAAAAAACGACATGACAGGCAGTAAATTATCTGTTGCCAAGGGTTAAACACATTCTGCTGAGCCTCCATATTACTCTAGGTATCCCTCAGCCAACTGTAGTATTACGTATATTACAATTTCTGATGCCAGCTACAGTGCATTCATGAAGTATCGTCATTGTATTGTTGTATACATCTTGTACTTCAATGTTTGATTATGTGCATTCTATATTTTAGCTATTTTCTTTTATCTACCTTCTGTTTTTGTAATCCTATTTGAGTGTCTTGAGCATTGTTAGAGTGCTATATACATAAAATGCATTTTTATTATTATTATGACAACCACTCTTATTGAGCTCAAATAAAGATAAATAACTTTTTCCTTCATCAATCGTCACTCGATACCTTATGATGAGGTTTACAACTTAATATTAATCATGATAATTAACCGATGTAAGTATTCAGAACTTCTACGATGAGACTTGGAGTTTGGCTCAGGCCCTTCACAATTCACGTTTGCCTTTCACACATGCACAACACAGCAGGATATCCTCTGCTCAGATGCATTCACAGCAGCAATAAATTCTCCGCATGACTCAGGTGAGGGGTGGTGCAGGAAGTAACTACTTAAATGATTTTGTTTAGAGTCATCGACATTAACGGCGTCGCCTATTGTCACCACAAGCTCTCTTCGTCGTTGTCTTCTACGTGTGCGACACCTCTTTTTCATCACGAAGATATTTGTTTTATATTTTTGTGTCTGCCTCTTGTTAGAAGCATCAACAACCCTTCCACTCTTTCCAATTTCCCAATTAAAGGAAGTCATTCTTTATGTGGTCTGGTCAGTTTAAGGAATATGATGAGCAATACTATAGTCAGCAATAATTTTTCAGGATGTGGTTTTTCCTCAAAACTTAAGACCAATATGCTCCACTCGTTTCATTAATGACCTACTTCAAACTCTGTGGAATTTGAACAACTGACTTGTTTTACTTAACTCAGCAGCGCAGTGTATTGTGAGAAAACATTAGTAGATGTATACAAAGAATTGTTAGAAATGTTATTGCAGATTAAGGAATAGCACAGTTACGACGACCCTGCGATGGGGTAATGAGTCGGGTCAGGTTTGGTTCATAGATAGGGCTTGAACCAACCCTTTTTCATGTGGGTTGCCTCTCATAGTGGGTCAGGTAGACTGGGCAGGCGCATTGCTATTGGTCAGGCTTGGAGGAACGCTGAACAGAGCAAAGTACAAAGATATCCTTAATGAAAAACTGATCCAGAGTTCCAGGACCTCAGACTGGGACAAAGTTTCACCTTCCAAACTAGACAATGACCCAAGGCACACAGCCAAGACAACGCTGTCGAGACAACTCTTTTTGTGGCCAAGCCAGACGACCTGACCCGAACCCAATCAAACATCCCTGGAGAGACCTGAAAATGACTGTCCACTGATCATTCCCATCAAACCTGACGGAGCTTGGGTGGATTTGTGGGGAAGAATGCCAGAAATCACCAAATCAAAGTGATCACTTCACACCCAAGATGACTCAAGCAAAACTGAATACTTTTGTCAAATCAATGCGTTATTTCAGTTTTTACTTGTTAATAAATTTGCTAAAAAAATCCCTTGCCATTATGGGATATTGAATGTAGATTGATAATACAAAATGTTGCTTTATAGTGTGAGGCTAGAACATGATAAAAGGTGGAAAAGAGTTTAAGTACCTGAATTGTTGCAAATACAAAAGCAGCTGCCAAATGAATATAATGAAATAAAGTGATGATCACATGGAGTGTTTATTTTAATAGAATGAAATGCTGGAATTTACCATTCATACTTAACAGCATTAACAGCAAAAACAAAACATCTAACAAAGACCATCAAACAAGCTTGACAAAGTTAAAGACTGAGGATGAAACTTGTGGAGAACTGTTTACTGTGTGTTTGCCTCTTCTGTGATTGATGGGTCCTGGTACAGTTTTAGAAACATAACTGTCAACAGGCAGCTCTACAGAGAAGCCTTGAAGGCTGTCATAATATTTAAACTTTCTGCTTTTAATCACTGGAAACTGTTCTTCAACTTCACTGAAGCAGCAATGGAAACATGATTTCAAAAGACAAGCTACTAGGTTTAGGAGATACATTTCCATCTTAAACAAGTAAAGGACGGTTGTCTCCTTGACGGTGCGTCGACAGTTATGAACTCCAGAATGAAAATCCAGTGACAGCCTAAGCTGCACCGCCTACAATGTGTCAATCAAAAGGGAAATCTGTTGCTGTGATCTCTCCGAGAATCAGGTCTGATGCGTCGCTGAATAGGGTTAGCCCTAACCCTAACCCGCTCATGAGGTTGCAGCCTCATGAGCGGGCTGACCACGTTTTGTAGATGAGAGTACTCACAGAATATTAAACTCTGAAATGACCTCCTTGTCTTGGATTTTTCTAACCAGCTAAATAACATCATCCACGAGCCAATAACTTCTTGGTGTGTTTGTGGGAAAATTAAATTTGAGGTCAAATATGTCTCTTTCTTTGGCTATAGAGCGTGTTGTATATGTATGAATTAAGAGCACCTGAACAGCCGACTTCAAACAATATACCAAAATTTGGTATTACATAAACTCCTTGACCATGTTAATCCATAGACATACATTATTTAGGGTACAAAACAGGGGTGCACATTTCCAAAACAACTTCATACTGACCAACTCAGTATGATTGTAAAAGGACAATCGGGTAATTTTTTACTCAAGAGTCTTTTATTTGATATTACATGTTCACCATTAGAAAACTGAGCACAGGCTTCAACAAACTGTCCGACTGATATCTAAAAACTGAACTTTAAAAACTGAAATGATTAATGTTTGTGTTGTTTTATAATGTCACGGATTAGATTGGTAATTTATAAAGATCACAAACTATGTTTCCAGTAAAAATTTGATGCAGACATCCAGCATCGGAAATGCCTTTGATACATCCGGAAATGCTTGGTCGCTCATTGCGAGTTAGCCAATCTATTTACTAATCTGATACCAGGTCTTAAGATTATAGTTTCACCAGGATAAAGCTACAATTTTCTTTTACCAGAAATCCCTTTTTCAACACTCCTGGACCAAGTTAGGTTCAAGTACTGTTTCTAGAGCAGTGAAGAAGTGCTTTCCAAAGAAGTTCCAAGGCATTTGCACCAAAATTAGCAGGTAAACACAGGTGATTTAAATGTGGATGAAACCGCAAAAAAAGGAGGAGATTGACTCCATTCAGTCTCCCTTCTAGCCATGCTCAAAAATATTTTAACCACACAAGCAAAAATTAAAAAAGTTAATATAACATAATGTCAAAATAAATTAAAATAAAACTATATATAATACAACATACAGCTAAAATAAAACTATAAACTCAAATAAAATATATTACTGAGTGGAATTTAGGAATGAGAATGTAGTTATACTGTTACAGTATTGTAAGGCATCATGTTTAATGTTACAAATGCACTGAAAACTAAGAAACTATCACCTATTAGCAAGTTCACCTCAATTTGGTTTTGGTTTCCATCCGTGACGATCTTAGCTGGAGCCAACACAAACCTGTGTCTACTGCAGTCATATGACCCGGGGGTGATTGCTGATTGTATCCATTCCCATTGCAGCCAAAAGCCAGATGTTACTGGGTTTCTTGACCGGTGGAAAAGGTGGACTAAGCTGTCATTGCTTTTAAATGCACAGGGAACGAATTGTACTCGTATCAACCGATATCAAAGTCCAGGTATCAGAAACCGGATCAGGAGAGGAAAAATAGTATCGGAAAATATCTAGTGAAAATTAAACATGATTTTGTATGTCACTAAAGCCAGGGGGGGGGGATTGGATAGGTGACATATCCTCATCAAAGGAGACACACCAAAGAAAACAGATAAGAGCAGCAGGGCCTGTCTGATCAGTTCAAACTACAGAGGACGGCAGTGGCTGATGAAGACAAGCTGCCAGTGACTAATAAACCAAACCAAGACATACCAGGAATATTTCCCTCTATACGTTTCAGTTTATCCAACAAAACTACAACTATCCAAAGAGTCAAACCTCAACCGGTGCATTCAGGGGTCACTGCTAGACAGCTGGTTTGATGGACATTACACTGTTCATCTGATATATTAGAAAATATAACTGGTTTCCTCGGTTCACCTGAAGAATCAATACATCGAATTCAAATGTAGATTAAAGGATTACCTTGAATAGGAGACACTGTCTTGAGGGATGGCTCCTAATAGTTTCCATATGTTTTGGTTTGAGCAAAGCAAGAAAGCAACAACAAGCAACCAGATATTAGATTAGTTTGATGTTTGTTCACATGAGTCCCTTTAACTGTGCTAAGCAGCACGTCCACTAATCATCGACAGAGACCACTTCCTTGTAGCCGTTACCCCCTGCGCAGGCTTGGGCTTGTATAACAATATAACTGACGTTAGTGAAGATTACATAATTTAATCCAACTAGCTGTGGATAACGAGCTAACGCTAACTGGGTATAGCCGCAGTAATGCACAGTGTATCTGTATTAGCGTGTTAGCTACGCTGCTATGAAACACTGTGTGTGTTTACACAGGTGTTGTTGTCGCAGCGACTTGCTGAGTACGTGTTGAATGTTGTTCCTGACACTCTGCTGCTGCCATCCCAGCCCCGGCTAACCGCTAGCATGCTAACTAATGTCATCATCATGGCTGGCTGGGAATCCCAAAGTCCAGCGGCTGACGGACAGACACACACAGCCCCGCTGAGGGGCCGCTCCACCGGCCCGACCCACTCACCCTGGTCCCGGGAGAGGCTGTACAACCGAGCCGGCGCCGCTGAAGGTGCGAGGCTTGTTGTGGTTTCAGTCCGGGTTTCAGTCCGGGTTTCACTTCACGGAACAAGAAACTTCCACCATCTTCGCGAACCCACGTCACGTGACCGAAACAAGGTGGGGCGCGCGCATGCTGGCAGGAAAGTTGCTCTTGTTTTTTTTCCCCAACTTTATTGTACCATCCTGACAGGCGGGCATCAACATGACAGCTCAACACTTCTGTCATGTCACGTATTGTGTTCTTTTGTGAATGTCTCCAGTTCATTGTTCTATCTGTTCGTGTTGCCTTTTAAATATTTGCATTGATGAATAATGTGCCGGGCAAATAGAATCAGCTTATTTACTTAGTTTATTTATATGTTAGTTTTTTTATTGAGTTCTCTCTCTCTCTCTCTCTCTCTCTCTCTCTCTCTCTCTCTCTCTCTCTCTCTCTCTCTCTCTCTCTCTCTCTCTCTCTCTCTCTCTCTCTCTCTCTCTCTCTCTCTCTCTCTCTCTCTCCACATATGACACTACTCAACCTTTATTTATTTCCTCTTATTATATATTATTTGTGCAGATTGTTGGTAGTTTCTGTATGTGTGTGTGTATGTGTTTGTGTGTGTGTGTGTGTGTGTGTGTGTGTGTGTGTGTGTGTGTGTGTGTGTGTGTGTGCGTGTGTGTGTGAGTGAGTGTGCGTGTGTGTACACAGCAGTATTTCTTTTACAACATATTGTGATTTTTTTTTGTTTTCAGTCATTAAAAATTGGATTTGGGACGGATCATTAAGTTTTGTACTTCATTGGTCATTGGGTGTTTCAGCCTTTTAATCACAAACACCTTCTGCTAAGGCAGACCCACCTCCGGCTGATCAGTCAAGGGGGTGTGTCCCTAGCATCTTGTCCCTATATTTTTAACCATTTTTATTCAATATTGTTTGGATTTAATATTTTCTTTTATGTTATCTCTCTTCTTTTTGGTTTTTATTGTGTTATCCAGTTTTATTTTATCACATCATATATCAATTCCTGACATGGTTATGTTGGTTATAATTCTTTATACAAATAAAAAATCTATTAATGACTATATGGTGATTATATTATATTCCTTCTGTTTTAAAGACTTTCTTTACTGTATTTGTAGATGATTCCCTTGGTGCAAACAACTTCAAACCGCAGATGGCGCTGTTGTACCAGGTCGCCGCCACAGACCACAATGTAAATCAATGACTGTGATCTCGTAGCAGAAAATGTCCTCAACTCATAAAATGACCTCAAATAAGTCTTTGTTATAGCAGCATGTCAGAATGAGTTAGACAAGATAGAACGTGAAAGTGTAAAAATAGAATACATTGAAACAAAAAATTATATATTTATGCATTTATAGACTGTTATATATGGTATATGAAATTAATAAAATGCTATGTGCTTTACATATATATACCCATGTGTAATTAGGTATAAATTCAAAATACTACATGACATGAATATAAAAAAACTATGTTTTAAAATAATATACACGAATAATAATATACTATAATTCCCATTATTTTACACAGTATTGTTATATGTTTCATGGTAAGATTGTCATGTATTTTGAAGAGAACAATAATAGGCAAAAAGTAATTTTCATAAAAAATTGTTCAAACAATGAGTTTTAATATGGAAGATAATAGTGTTTCTACGCCTTTGGTGTTTTACAATATTTAGTGATGCAGTAAAGCTCTTTAAAAATATACTCACTTTGAAACTGATTCAGACAATCGACTTAGATAGAAATGATAATCTGTTGGTCACTCTAATGCTAAAACTCCAAATAGTGTGCTGAGGACTGACAGAACAGGAGGGTATGGTAACAATACATGACCAAAATAAGAAAAAAAATTGCAACTCTACTCGAAATAATCTTATAAAAATAGAGGAGAAATGTCTTCCCTTCTTTATTAAAAAAACTAAATGGTAAGAATGACATCAGAGCTTTATTTTGGAAGTGGTGACAGGAAACCATATATTTGGTATTGTGCCTGGCTTGACTGCAGTTGCTGTTGAGTGCTGGAGCTTTGTCAGTGTTGACAGAGGGGCAGCATGAGACACTTCTCTGCTCGGGAAATGCAAGCATGGGGATATTTGGAGGAAAAGTCAGTTTGACAGCTCACTCACTGAGAAGGTAAGACAACACAAGTCTCTGCTTTTTTACAAAGCCTGGCTTCCAGGCATATTACTTATTATAATGGTGTTGTTGAATAAGGTTGTGTTACATTTATGATCACACATAAAACTCAGGATGCAATGCTGTTTAGCCTTCTTCAAAAAGAAAGGCAACTGTAGCTAGTGCAATGAAATACACAATTCAAAAATATATTTACTGTGGGAAGATTGTGATACACGTAAGTACAATGCAAATCGATTATTTTCTAAGTTATTCTCCATAGATAGACTATGATGCTATAGGACTGAGTTTATCATGAAGCTGCAGAGGAGGCAAACAGTTCTGGAGTATTCCACATGCACACCACTGTGTTTTTTCCTGCATGGGATAAAGTATATCACTTTGGACGAATGCAGGTTGAAGGAAGGTCACACCCTCAGCTGGATGCTTGCCTGCTTCTTCAGTTGCAAATGTTTAAATAGCGTGTGATTAGAAATAGAAACATAAGTAGAATAGAGTAGAATAAAATGGAGGCCTGCTGCGATCATATCTGAAGATATGACACACAGTAGATGGCTGATGAGTCCTTGGTCAACATAAGGTAGCTCATACAATGAGTTGGGGACAGTAAAGATGGACATTGCTGTGATGTGGTTATTTACTTTCAGGTCAAAGGGTTTCCTGTCTTTCGCCGAGACTCCCACGAGCTATAATCAGCTAGATAGTCGTTTTGTTTTTTAAACTGAGGTGTACCTGTTCTGTCCCTGCCAAGAAATGACTCGTGTATATTAACAACTGAGGGTTTTTGCGTTGAATCCACTCAAAACAATACCAAAGAAGCTAAAAGATTTCATCTCACAAGCTCGTCCACACTCAATGGAAACATAAACTTCTCCATTTGTCGTTGAGTCCGCTTTCTAAGCGTGAATGGAGAGGACAATGTGTGTAGAGCAGCGTGGAGGTGCAGACACTCAAATCCTCACGTCTACCTCCAACCTGGTCCCAGCAGGCTGCATGCACGGACTACTGCTTTCTTGTTTTCTTTGTGCATTTGCATTTCACCCAGATCATTTTCATTCGCTTTCACATGCACTTTAGCAATCACCAGTAAACTCTAGAGACTCACAGGAGTGGCTCTCTGTGGGGTAATAATTCCCTTTCCCTGATTCAAAAAGAAAAAGAGACCTATTTAATGCTTTCATGAATTGTTATGTTTAGTAGAGTGGCACTCACTGGTGTTTGTCAAATATGGTAAATGGTCTGTATTGATACTTCTCTGATCGTGATGACCAGTCACACGTACACCACTTTAAACATCACATACAATTTGGGGCACTTTCATTGTCTTGCCGAAGGACAACTTGGCAAGTGGAATGGGTGGGGGGGGGGTGAACCACCAACCCTCTGGTCAATGCTCGACCTCCTGAGCTAGACACACCATCCGATAGCATCACCTTAAATTTGCCTGGCAGCTTTTTATTTCACATGCAAAAAGTCTATTTCCATGTGTCTGTCTATGATTAGCACCATCTGAGCAGAGTGTCTTCAGGAATAGCCTCTGGCCCCTCTGTGCTATATGGTGTTGCCAAGTTGTAATCCTCACACCCAAGACATCGATCGCAGACCAGCCGCTCTTTGCTTGACTGATTCCCGTCTCGATGGTCTGACCGTGCGTCTGCCCGTGGGAAACGTTCACCTCTCCACCCCCCCCCCACACCCACCCCGGTGTCGCAGTGTGTCTTTGACTGGAACAGCCTGCTCTTGCCAGACAGCTATCAGTGTATTAATAGGTGTTTGGGCTGCGAGTTTGGTCCCAACCCCCAACTCACCCTTCAGTCCCCCCCCCACCCTGCCCCCTTTTCATATCACAAACAAGACACCCAACCTTCAAGTACCAGAAAAAAAAGAAGCTTGTTCTTATTTTAGTTTCTCTTGTAGATAAGTGTCATGTCAGAGTTGCATAATGTAAATAATATTATTGTAAATAATAGCCGCAGGGGTTGAAGTAAGAGTGACAAAGATTTTCACAAGAGTTTTGCTGAAGAAATAATGGGACCATAGGCATGAGACATAAAGCCACAACTCTCCTCACTTAGTAACTGGTATTCCTGAACACTTCCAACTCCTTCATTATGTTTATCTTATGCTATAAAAGTATAAGAATATGTGGACCTTCTTTGGTTGACATTTCAAGGAGAGTGGGACAGAGAAGGGAGCATGACATAGTTTGTTTACTCTCGGGGGGAAACTAAGGAAAGACCTCAGTGACCAATGAAACGAGAGGAACAAAGAATCAGCGCAGATGCTTTGTGTTGGTGGACGTGGTGTCAGCCTGACCGCATCTGAGAACTGCGTGTGCTGGCAGAGACCCACGTCAGCTGATAGGTGGTGGGAGACGTCTGAGGCGGACATGGTTATTGCTGTACTGGTGACGATTGGGGGGGGGTTATATATGTAGAAGAATAAAAATCATCCGGGTTCAAATTCCATGGCTGGTACAGACGAGTTTCATCCCTGCACAGTGGAGACGGACATCAGAACAAGGCGGTACATGTCTGTCTGATTGTCAACCTTCAGGGTTAAGCTTTTATACCATTACATGAAGGCAATTTGAAAAACAATAGATCGTGGGCGGGGCTAATCGAGGCGTCTGAATAGGGGAATATTACTCAGGAAGTCTTGAGCAGGCTCATTTACAATACAATATAATGTGCTCCAATCTTGAACACCTTCTGCCATCTCTGGCTAAATTCATACTTCCACGTCTCTACAATCTCTGGTCACACATGCATATCATGTCACCACTCACGTTCATCTGACTGTATGTGCTGGTGGACATAGGTTGCTCAAATAAAATGTCAAGAGCTGTATTATTGTAAAACGCTGAATTTAACTGCCCAACAGCTGTTAGCGAAAACCACAGGGTCAGCAACGTTTGTAATTGATTAGCCATGTTTTGTTCTACACTGGTAGCTGAGGCAAATGCAGGTTGTTTTTATGAAGAGGGTCATGTGATGGGAGCTTGACGAATCAGCCAAGGCTTCGTCAAAAATATCCAATAATCAAGTGGTTGAGAGTGTCTACATCATCGTTTACAAACATTTCCATTCCTGCCGTGTCTATAAACTCCTCTGTTTTAGCGACTCTAAAACTGAAGTACTGTGGAGTCCAGGCGTATCCGTAACCCAGTTGATGCGTTCTCAAACATTAATATAGATGTAGCCTCACAAAGTCCTGAAGAGGCTAATTTACAATAAAGTGTGGTCCAATCTTCCAGTGACCTGTTTGGTCAATCCGTTCAACAGCTCATGAAATCTCTGTCTGCATGAGGAGGGTTCTGGTCAATTGAATTCACAAGTACAACAATACATTATGAATTTTACACAGGTATCTGTGAATTAATGCAAAATAGTTTGATCTAGGTGCATTAGGAAAATATCAAGAGAAAGAGATAAAGTAAAATGATTTTCTTCTACATGTCTTAGCTGGACCATCCCGTCCGTGGACTCGGGCTCTATTCTCTAGTCTGACTGTCTGCGCAGCGTTTACGACCCTGGGGACATAAAAAATTCAAAATGTGAAAATAAAAAGACACCACATGGTTCAGTTTGAAGCTGGTGGAGCTATTCTTGGGTCCAGCTATGGGAAAATAACCAAGTCCATGATCATTCACACGGACAGCTCAGTTGTTTTACAGGATCAAACGGTGTTATGAGGCCACTTTCCACAAAACTTTAAGAGTGGGGTCAGAAGAAGTGCGCTTAGTCATAGCAGGAAACACAGACCCAGAACAAGTTGAGGGGTGCGCAATAAACATTTTATTCTCTGCAGATCAACTCATGTTACAAGCATCTCTGTCAAGCATCCAAAACATTTGTCCAGTGAAGGCTTGGTGCAGCTATTCTTCTCCAGTCACCCCCTGTCTGCTGGTTACCCTGTTTGACCTGGAACTGAACTTCTTTGTGTTCATTGCATAACCCAGTGTTGTGTGTGGCCTCTCATCAGTCTAGTTTCCAGCAGCAAGGCAGCTAATTTGAGTGGAAGGCCTCACTAGTGAAGGAAGTCAAACATCTAGAGAAGCCATTTATATTCAACTTAAATTCATCAACATGACTCAAAATGAACACAGATGTCATTCTGTCTGCTGGATGTGCTAATTAGCTGTGGTTAACCACGGTTACAACAAGAGCTTGTCAGCAGACTATCCCGCAGTCAGGCCCCCTGTTCATTGCTTGATTTGATTTATTTGAACTTTTCCTTTAAAATACTTAAACGCTTTTGAGAAAACCCCTGCCAGAGAGTATGCACTTCGGATTTTCACAATTCAGTGTGTTTTTGGCTACATGTTATTGAAGAGGGAGGATATCAGAAGATCAGACTGTCATCTGCGTTAAAATGACGAACCAACACTTTAGCCTTCAAACGATACATCATACACCCTATCTCGATATAAGCTTACTGAAACCTTTAACACAGTAGCCATCCTCACATAACTGGGATAGTTGTCTGTCTATTGGGCCTTGGCGGTGGTATGCGCCACTCTCTGTGTGTGTCTGAGCCCGAGTTCTGTGGTTTTGGTTCTTCTGCTGATTGTAATGGATTCCTGTTTTTTTTTAAATGAACCAGAGCAGAAATGAATAGTGAAACAGAATAAAATAGCAGCACCTAATAGGATGAATATTAATTGTAACTAACTAATATTATGAATAAGAGAACGTTATTTTATCCAGGCTTTTGATTTGATTGATTGGAATTTAATTTAATTTATTTATATTTGTATAATTATGTCTTTATTTACTTCCATTTATTCTTATATTTTTATATATGTATTTTTTTTTTTAATTATTTTATTTAATCTTATTTAAGTTATTTAATTTCTGCCTCTTTTTCTTTACCCTGAGTGTTTGATTGTGGGTTGGGGGTGTTCATAAACGTTTGTATGTTTTTATTTAAAACTCAATAAATATATTGTTAAAAAAAAAAAAAAATGACCAAGAGCAAAAAGAAAACCAGGTTTCTCTGATATGTTCGAAATGTCTTTGGGCTCATGAATGAATATATCTGAGGAAGTTACAAGCTGAGACTAACCAAGTGATACACAAAGAACCAAAGAGAGTAGCGAAACTATAAAGTGATATCTTCGATTCTCTTATGTTGAGAGTAATGTATGTTGAGGGTTTTCTTAAGCACTGTGTCAGTTCAGAAAAAATCAAAGGGATCAAATCTTCAGGATAATGCTGCCATGAAGCCAAATTGGAAAGAAAGTAGGTTCTACTTTTTCCTCAACATTTTAAGAGAGGCAATATTTGGCATTCCTTTGTATCCACCATACAGTTTATTTGTGTTATTATGTTGAACGCTGGACTGTATGATATGTTGATATGGATGTTTTAAAACTTCGCACTACAGATGAACGATGATGGCATCTGTATATTTGCATTGTAGAATCATTGGGAATTATTAAGAAATATTTTTGTAATTCCAATATAAATGCAAAGATGTTTGTGGTTTCATATGCTTTGATTTACTCAACTGTTTTGAGTAGATTTCAGTGTCAGTGAAAGTTGTAATTCGTGTCACTTCAGGTCACACAGCCAGCAGCACCATCAATGTGGCTAAAAATGGTTACAGCTTCTCAAATCAGAGACTTTTCCCATTTTCATCACGTCAACAATCTGTAAACATGAACGTCCTCACCTCCCAGTGACTTTATGTTATAAGGCCACGAGGATGTGAGCCGTGTCCCCCCACTATGAGAGTCCCCTCCACGTCCCTTTGTGTGTGTGCAACAATGGCTTATTTTTAACCTGGTGGCCTCTTTTAATGTGGAGAGGGGGGTGAGGGGAGGAAGTGGTTGCAGGACGACAGAGGAAGATAATACCGTCCTCCTCAGCCACCATCCTTCCTCTGCCTTCCCTCACACACACACACACACACACACACACACACACACACACACACACACACACACACACACACACACACACACACACACACACACACACACATGCATATTATTATTTATACAATATTTTCACATGTTCATATTTGTTAATTTCTTATTCTCTTTCTTACTGTGATTTGTGTGAATGCACCAACATTACTACCAGTTAATGTTGTTGTACTTTCCAACCACTTCCAGTGCACTCACTCTTTTCCTCACGTCTAAAAAATTGCAGCATGTTAGGAAGATAAATCATCGTCGCTCTGTGGTAAAAGTAATGGACCATCCGCTTGTATTCACAGTTGTGGTAAACATTTCCATGGTAACAGTGAGCTTCGGCAATCAGAGACGTCGCTATTAGACCTGAGGTTTGTGGGTTGTGTACTTCTCCTTCACAATGCCAATAAAAAAAGTTTACTCTGGCTTCTACAGAAACACGTTACACCGTTTCACAGTCTCATAGCTTGGATGATTACATTATTATGGCCGATAATCAAAATCTCTAGTCCGAAAATTAATTTGCATTGGTACTTCGGTTTAAGTAATGTTTCTGAACACAGCTTAATTCAACACTGATCATTTACATTGTAGCTTGTAGAGTTCAATTACATTGTTAAGTGGATATTCAGAAAATGTATCTGCAACAATTTTAATTATTTATTAATCATCAATTCCTGATCCAATATTTTTGAGCAGAAATGCCTAAATGATCTGGCTATAGCTTCCCACATGTGACTTTATGGTGGTGATAGATTTTCTTTGATAATAAACTCTGGGTTTTGAAAAAGCAACGTGAAGTCCCCCCCTTTGAATGAATATCAGCAGATGAGTTGATGATTAATTGTTATATTATGAGCTCTAGCCCTAGTTTGTGTGTCTACAGACTTGTTGCCGCACACAGTTCTTCTTTATCATATGTGAACTGTGTGAAAGAGACGGGAGGTTAAGCCACTGGTTTTTTTTTTGTCGGCCAACTCTGGAGTAATTGGCTGTGTGTTTTTGCTCCCTCCTCTCCCTGGTGCTGTGTGTTTCTGGTATTTTATCTTATCTCAGGCAAACACTCCCATCTGCAGCACAACACTCTGCGATCGTTCCTTTGAGTCATATTTATTTAAGTACTTTAAAGAACATTAATTATGATAGAAACGTATTTTTAGTTGTCGCCAGCAGCAGAAGATTTTTTCGGAAGGGGGGGGGGGGTTCATGCTTTTGTTCTGTTCTCACATATGCCAGTATGCTCCCATTTACTGCATTTGTTAAGACAAATGACCATTTCCCTGAAGTTAAGATCAATTTCAGAGCCTTAAGAAGTTAAGAACTGATCTAAAAGGGCTTCTTTTAGTTTTCTGCTGCTCATAAACAGTATTGGCCTCTGGGGTTGCAGCAATATCCTGTTTTACAGCTACAGGCCATTTCTTGCAGGGCGCAAAGGCCAATAAAAACCTCAATCTTGTGGAGGAAAACAACAATATTTGGGTTTCCCATCATCCCATCTGATGAGCAATGGCCTCATGAGAGCAATGACTCACTGTGAGATCCAAGGATGTGGGGTTAAAAATTAGGTAATTCTGTTCAAAGGTTGCACAGAAAACTTAGTCAGAAACATAAGATGGGATAAAAAATGAGTGAAGAGCTGTCGTCAAAGAATAATACATCAAGAAACCGTTTTTTCCAAAACAGTTATGTTCAAAAATCAGGAAGCAATGCAGTTTTGCTGCGTCTTACATTTCCCCCACACTGGAACGTTCCACTTTCCCCCCACCTACACATTTATAAATCGATTGTGCTGTGATTCTAAATGGAAAGTTACGGTTCCTTGGAAGTGATCCAAAGGCATTCTGGGAATTGTGGGAGAGCATAATTGATTTAGAGGTGTGAGAAAAAAAGGACATCGGTTGATCAGGAATCGATCAAATAACAGTAGAGTGGTGAAGCTTAAAAGTGGAAGGAGTTGAAAGTGTAGAACCCCCCCCCAGGCAACACTTCAGGATTGTTGTTGTTATGAGGTAACCAGTAGCCAGGAAAGCTTTTTCTAAGTTGTTCCCTGTTACCAGCAGGTGTGGTCTTTCTACTGTAAGTCTGATTATGTCACATTAAGTATAATGTGTATGTTATGTACAGGCCACTAGAAGACATATGTATCTTCCACGTCTCAGTAACACACATGCTCTAAGAAAACAGGAGTTTACTGAAAGCCTTCTGTTTTAATTTTTAACTTTTAGCTTATCGTGGAATCCTAATAAATTGGTTTTGCATGAATAACAAAGTTTAATGATTTAGAAGCTCGTCCATATTACCAATGACATTGAGTCATCCTGTGATCCTAAGACATCGTGGGAATTTTAGGATAAAAAAATGTGTGTTTCAATTTCCTCAGTAGACGTTTGTCTCAACTGAAATGTAAGGGCCCCCAAGGGCTTAGACTCAGACATATTCATATTCCTTCTTTCTGAGAACTGTACTACAACAACTTTGTGGCAAGCAACGTAAGCTCATGTTCAGCCCTGCCTTATGATGGTGGTTCTAATGAAGAATTGATTCCCTTTAGAGTGAGATGCAGTGGGGTAGGCTTTGGCTCCATACATATGTTTTCAAATGCTTCCACACTAGTACAAATTATAGTTTACGGTAGTACGGATGTAGCCTCAGTAAAGCTATATAACAAAGAAATATCCAGGATATGTCGAGCTTCGTACAGGCTCTTCCTCCTCCTTCCATTTAATGTTCTGTTATATTCTTTGTTAACTGTGTCTGAAAGTCCAGCTTCCTTCCCACAAACCTTTGTGAACTAGAAGTTTAGCCCAGTCACAGAAGGCTGTTTTGAATGTTTATACAGCTTGGCAGCATTTATAGTGAATTATTGTTTGCTTCCAAAACTAATAGATCAGTTCAAACCCTGTGATTGCTGTTTGTAAACTGTGATGTATGGGATTCATGAATATAAATGACACATTCATTACAGCCATCACTTACCTTGAGCATCGTGGTTGCCAACAACCGATGAGGATTTTTGGAGCTTGATACACATGTTAATATTTTTATGATCAAAGCTGCATGACCTTGTTGGGTCGTGTTGTTATGAGTCTCCTTCACATGGTGCACTCATGCTCAGTGTTCTTTCAACAGCTGTTAACAAGAGAACTACGCATTCCTCAGACCATCTAAACACCAAGCTGGAGAAAGAGTACACCATGAAAGGAATACACTGATATTGGAGGATTTATGCTAAGAGACAGAAGCTATGCTCGTTTGCACATGACTGGCTGCAATGTTTTTATATCTTATTATTATGAGAAAGGGAGGGATTCTTCATAGGCTCTAAGCAACTAAATATGGTGGTTTGCAAAGGAATAAACAGAAAATATAAGAGGAGTTACCAAACTTACATTCTCTTTAGTTCACAATGTGTTTGCTTATTGACAGCATAGTTGTAACTCTCACCAAATTAAAAACTATAAACAAATTTAAAACGTAATAATACAGGTATGTTTTCAGGTAGTGTCACGCGTTGGAATAGATGGACGGTCCCATCCCTTTCTAATGAACGCAACATCTCAAGAACACCTAACTGATTGGTCTAACTGATTGCATTTAGGTGGTCAAGGGTCAAAGTTCAAGGTCTTGATAGCCTGGCAAAACATGTTTTTTGGCCTTTTGAACATGATATCTCAAAACCGCCTTCAGCGAAATGCTTTAAATTTTGACCAACTGTCACTCGGATTCAAAGATGAACTGATTCGATTTCAATGGTCAATGGTCACAGTGATTTCATATTTTTGTAGGCACACAACTAGGGTGCGATTATAGGTTGTAAATAACTTATTCCATGGGTGTGGTGCATTTGAGTTCTTATGGTGAACTTTTAAGCAGGACATTGTCTGTGCGATTGAATCTAACCCAGGGCTACAGCGTGGCTCACGTGTGTGTTTAATAATTTCCAGACAACAGCTCCTTGTCAACAAACTAAAGAACAATGTTAAGGTGCTCGCAAAAGCTGTATATCCACTGGAATGAGAATATGCCTTTTACCTTTAAAGTAAACTTGACCACATCAGCACTATTCTCTAGGCTACAGAAGAAAGAGAGACACAACTTTCTTAAAGGTTGTTGACTTGTGAGCAATCTCAATAAAAGCCTGAATGGCTGGGAAGCTTAAGGGACACACATTGTCAACGTGTGATAGAGTGACTGTGATAAATGTTGACCTCTGATGGTGAAGGAAGAGAGAAAACAGAGGAGACAGAGATGTGCTCGATTGACCTTCCTTTAAACTCCTCTTTCCCTCAAGTACCACACAGAGAGAGATTGTCCGGACACAGAAACAGTCATAAATCAAAACACTGATGGAATCACAGACACGCATCCCCATGTGCATTTATGTCTAGTGCCCTTTCTCGATTAAGAGAGGTGATGACCCTGAAGAAAATACGGGGACAAATAGATGGCGGCAAAGGAAGTGACAAAGGCAACAGCCCTTCAGTTTGTATTGTTACCAGAGCAGAGAACCCAAACTACTTGGCTACAGTTCACAGATATATTGTAAGCAGTGCCTATTGGGGACAATGGCCCACACCGTGTAATGTCAACGTATTATAATACAAGAGTGAGTGTGTCCTTGGATTTACAATATCATGATTGTGAACAATGCACTGCTAGAGGCAACTGTGTACATAACAGATAGCAAGCCATTCTTTGTTTGGTTCTTCATAAATGGAATCGTAATTGCAAATGAATGTCTGTTTTTGGGCGATTGTGGGTCTCTGTGTTGTTTATCGTCAGAAACCCGGAAAGATGTCACATTATTGTGTAAATTACAAAAAGAGGGATACACCAAAGAATAGTTCCATGTTTTTGGAGATAAACACTTATTTGCCGCCAGAGCATAGTTTTGCACAAAGCCTGGAAATGGTGATACAATTGCCTGGGACTGTAAGATAAGATACCACTAATTAACATGTTACATTTGATTGTTTAATTCATACGAAAACAGCGTTGGTGCAACGATTTTTCAGCTTACAGGAGGTCATGCAATTTCTGAATAGATATAATAAACAAGTTACGACATGATAGTTTAAAACATTATATTATACAAGCCTGTTTTTTGTTATACTCATACAGAAGTTGTTTTCCCATTATGATAAATGGCTGCTGGCTGTAGGTTAATATTTGATGGTCAGACCTGAGAGTTAATTTTGTTCTGTAACTCTCCACGAGAAAACTTCAGAGTTAAAACTAAAAGAGCTCTCAGAGCTATACGTCCAAGGTGTGATTGCCATATTGCATTATGAGATACATTTATCTGGATGGGCCGCTAGAAGCTTCTGCTGGGGTCTGTCAGAGGGGAGCGTGCATGTTCTCCCTGGGTTCCCTCTAGGTACTCAGGTTTCCTCTCACAGTTCAGAGACATGCAGACTGGGGTTTGATTGGAGACTCTAAATCAACCAAGCGTGAATTTTTTTGTCTCCATATGTCAGCCTTGGACTTGTGACCCACACCAAATATCAGTTGGAATTGGGTCCAACTCCCCCTGCTCCCCTCTGAAGGATAAGCAGTACAGATAATCATGACCTGGATCCACACCCATTTGCATCTGGTCATCGTTCAATGTTAAAGAAAGCGGGAAGAAAAACCCTGGAACCTCCCCCCGAAAGCACATTCACTCCAAAAATAATGACACAGCAACAATCTATTTCCCGCAAATTTTGACTTTCCTCTAATAATTTTTTATCTACATGGTAATATTTACCATTTACCATCAAATGTTAAAAATAGAACACAGCAGGAGCGAGCACTATTAGCACCACATTGTGTTTCCGTGCATGTAAACGTTATGCAACTTAATGCTTCTCCAGTAGGTTAGGTCCACATAAATATTAAAATCTTGAACACTGAGAAGTTATTTACTGCAAATGTTTTAATAATTACCTTTGCGTCTTGTTTTGAATCAAAAGTGCTTATTTCTCTACAACCTTTGTACGTTGCTCCCTGTGAGCCTCACATCAAATCACTGAACTTTACAATAAATGAGGCTTAAATGCTCATGAAACATGATTAATTAAAATGTTCTCTTTCAGTTAAACTGGGCTGTGTCGTGTTTTTCCTTCCACCAGCTCATCAACAACAATGACATATTCAGTCGTACATTATACGTACATTAATACAAAAGTATTTATATGTTCGTAAAAATGTCTCGTATTACATACTAAACAAAGTAGTACCACAATCTTGGGATTGAAATGAATAAAATTCGTATTTTAATGGTAATAACCTATGCAAATTATCAGAACATTTTAATTTCATTTGCAGCTACAGCTAAATGAAAAAACACACCTGAAGTTGTTATATTGAGTTATGTTTGTTACGTTATGGTGGCTATGAGGTCCAATCATTAAAATACCTTTTCCTTCCTCTGGTCATGTTTATCCACTAAAGCGACATTTTTTGTTGCATTATTATTATTATTATTATTATTATTATTATTATTATTATTATTATTATTATTATTATTATTATTATACTTATTATTATTAATATTATCATTTTAATTATCATTATTATCATTATTATTGAGATTCTCTGCCACCATCACCTCTGTGTCCCCCTGTTATTATATATTTCTCTCAGCTTTTTTTGACTCATTGCAGAGTAAACACTAAAGGGAACTTGCTGCCCTTTCACCCAAAAACAATAATAAACACACATCTGTTTCTGTGACCCTGACTGGACAGTGTAGAGGAACGACTGCTGAAGCATGAACTTCCTGTCCTGATAGATGAGAAAAAATACACATACTGTAAATAAACACACACAGGCATTCTCACAAAAAACATGCAGTCACACACGCACAGTGAATCCAAATTACAAGTGTACATTGCACTATACACAGGATGCTTTGGTGACCAGATGCTATGACAGTAGAGAGCTCTTAATGCATCATGTTCCCAGATTCCTCTTCTAGAAGTGCAGTCACAGTAATGACACATGATTGCCCTGCGAACAAGCGTAAAAATGTCCTAATGCAGTGTTCTTGTTCCTTTTCCCTTTCAGAGACATGTGGAGGACTCTAACACTTTCCCTTATTGTGCTGTTGCTGGAAACAGAGGTGAGTAGCCCAGTCTATGTCTGTTGATGCTTTCCAAACATTTAGCATAGAAAATACAATATAATGTAAGTCAATGAAAGGCTTGGTCAAAAGCAAGTGTGTGGCTGGACTGTGTATGGTCATGTGCCAATTAACATATTGATAAACAGTGTTGTGCCAGTTTACACTTAACAAGAACTAAGTTCACAGTTCCAAAATGTAACTGATGTGATACTTTTTCATGATGTTGACACAGAGAATTGAACAAGCACTAAGTAAACTTCATGTACTGATCAGGTCCTGACACACACACATTTTCACTCACTCCTGGTATTTCATATGATGGCCCATACGATGAGGATTTAAAAAAAAAAAAATGTTCTTAAGTCTTTAGTTTGGTCCATATCCCATTGACTAACATGGAGGAGGCAGACCTTTACCAGAGTCTGCCACTAGCGATCAAGATGTTTTTTGCATCTTTTCGACCTGAAAGCTTCTGTCTACCACCTTTTGACTTTCTCTGAAAAGAGTAAAGCTGCAGAAAGAGGTGAGCCTCTCACTTAAAAGACAGCACTGGCGACTCTAATCGATAGAAAGTAGCAACGGTTTCAAATTTTTTCTTGCTCCTGCTAAAACCTGGTCAGCTGACCAATAGTGTAGCTTCAGGTAATCGTTCAAGACTCACATTGCTTGTGTGTGTACCAGAAGTTAGGGCAAAGGCATATATGCAAATGCAAATATCACCAGTCAAAATTCATTTGGGTTAGAAGCAAAGGTTTGGACTCGCCACTGCTACATTTGCATATGTGTGACCGTGACCTACACACAAATGATGCGTAGCTCGATGCAGCACTTTGCTTTGCGTTTGTTGTGACCACAGCATAACAGAAAAATATTAATTATTCCGTAGATAATTTTTTAATGGTGATATCAATAATACCCCATATCTGTATTTTTTCCCTACCCAGGTGTCCCAGTGTGAGGATGTTGGGTCTATGGCAGCCGATGAAACAGGGGTGCCTATACAGCAGGAGAATATTAGCGATATATCCACTGTTCTGGGAACGTCCCGATACCAGATCCTGGCTGCTCAGTATGAGTGTTACATGAAGATCATCTATGATCCACCACCTACTGAAAAAGGTGACAAGATTCTAGTCATTGATCTTATCATCATATTTTTTTGATGGCAGATTGCGTTTATTTTGTGGCTGGGTTGTAGTCCTGAAGCCCTTTAAATAACATTAACCAGGGTATCATTTACATGTATATCCTTTTTTCATTATACTGTAGCTGGATTCATTACATTACTCCAGATGGAGCTCTACTCTTGTGCTGGCATCCATTCAAATTATGAATCTAACAAATATTTTCACGTTTAGTCAATGATCTGCATGAGCCAGACACCAAGAATGTTATTACGAAGCCAGCCATATATGCCCGACTCAAAACAGAAGCAGCACCATGTTTGACAGGTTGATGGTGGAAGCTTTGTTGTGACCTGTACCTTTCATTTTCCACATATAGTGCAGGTGCCTACCTGTTGTAAACCTGTCTGTCACGTTCGGTTCTTTGGGTCTATATTGTTGCTCCGGAGTCTAAATCTGAATTATTACTTGTCATTAGTGAGTCCTCTTCAAACAGTTTTACAATATACTGTTACTCTTATTTTTTGCATGCTGAAGTGTTGTGTGCAGACGTTTTTTATAAACAGTCACTAGAGCAGAGCAGGGTTATAATACTGTGTGGTCATCCTACCTGGTTTATCTGCAATTAAGTTTTTAGTCAATGTTTTTCTTAAGATTAAATTAACTGAATTTGCTTCATTACAGTTCATATGTGTGCTTTATAAATATACATATGAATTGGAGTTTTTATGTTAAATGTCAGCGATCAGGTCAAAGGTCTGTTAAGAAAGTGACACAATCTTTAGACCCAAGTTCAGAACTTTTCAAAACAAAAGCTCACTTTTTCAACTCAAATCACACCAAATTCAACTCTGCACTCCCCACTGCCATTAGCAATATACAAGCCAAGAGTGAAGCTGATGAGATGAACATTTTGCAAGATATGTGTTTTACAAACAGAGAGAAAGACATTTGTGGAATTAGTAGGCGGAACGCGATTGGTTATTGTTTCAACAGTCCATAAAACTTGTAAAAAATACTTCCAGAGGAGTTAATAAAAGTGTTTACTGCATCAGTAAGGGCTATTAAAAAAGGCCCCGAACCAGACACATAGCTCAAAATGACGGTATCAATATATCTTTATCTATATCTCTCTAGGTCCAGTGTGTATGATTCAGGGGTTCTATTTGTAGAAAATTAATACAGTAACCATAATGATGTTCTCACTTCTGAATAATCACCTGCAACTAAAAATCGTTGTTTTTTTCTGTATAGTTACATGTACTGTATACAATCTTGACAATGCTTTTGTTGTCAATAAGTAAGCTTAGTGAGGAGAGGTCTTTTAACAACAGCAATATTACTGTGCTATTGATTTTTTACACCAAGTTTTTGTTTGTCAAAAGCGCAATCCCTTTGTGTTGCGGCAAGACTGCAATTCAACAACAATGCACCTGCCCACACCCCAACACAGCCATGGGTGCTCCGATGGGTGTTTGCATGGATGGAAAATGATTCAGCATTGTGCGTGCTGTATATTGGTGCCATGTGTAAGATAGGAGTCTGAATTAATCAAACAATTCTATACATATTTTTAAATAGCACATATGCAGATACATTTTTCATAGCATACAGATTTAAAAATATGAATAAGTGGTTTTGCTGTATATTAACATATTTTAGTATGTGGACACACTAAGAGAGAGATGGAGAGAGTGAGTCAGAGAGAGAGAGAGAGAGAGAGAGAGAGAGAGAGAGAGAGGGGGGGGAGAGAGAGAGGGAGAGAGAGAGAGAGAGAGAGAGAGAGGAAGTGAGTGTGAAAGAAAGGAAACTCACCCTTTGTCTCTCCAGCAGTGCCTCTTTACCCGCTCATACTTCACTGCCTTTGAAATGTTATTTTGTGCTCCATTTCCCAACATGGCACAGTGCAACCTGGTATGACCAGGTTTCCGTCTATTGTTGAACTTCTGTGTACAGGCTAGCTGAGGTAAGACACGTAGTTTCTGTAAGTGTAACACCGTTTATGTTGAATAGATAAGTTATGAGTAAGGCAGTTAATTCAAATTCTAAATGTTCCCTACCTAACATATGAGAGCACTGACTCATCCCACAGCTGTTAGTATTGAAGTGTTCAGTGATAATACATTTCAATAAACTTAAGTTTGGGCTTTTATATTATAATAAGATCTAAATCTATAGTTTCTTGATGTCTCTTCAGTATGCTGGATCAATCTTTTTTCAATCTTTAATTGAAGAGAGTCTTTAAGATAGCAGTTTTTATTTTTGCTGTTTTAAACAGTGACTGAAATGTCTTCGGACACCTATATGATGCCTTTTCTGCTTCAATTGTTTTAATTAAATAGAAGAGCTTTGTGCTCACAGAGATACTGTAGCCTCTGCTCTTAAACAGAGGAACAGCACCACCTACAGACATCTCGACTAAAAACCCAAGACAGAATTTGGAGCCTCACATGGATGGACACTTTGAATTTAGAGGATTAGACAGCAGTACTCTTTTGCATTCCTTTATTTCTACCTTTCCACCTGTTTGCAAATTCAATTGATAGAGCGGCTTTATATCAAAATACAAGAGTGGGAAAAATTGACCAAAAAATCCTTTAAACAGGGGGGAAACAAAACACATAAATCTCAGAGAGCCACATATGAGAGATCCCTCTCCCAGGACAGACAGAAGTGCACTAGATGTTGTGTGTAGCAGAGCGCAATAAACAAAATAACGCTATTTAAAACATTCACGATAAACAACAATGTCCAACATCAATGGAGAGGTGTATCAATGTTTAAACTATTTTATACATTAAAAAATGTCAGAGAGAAATGAAAGGAGCAGTAATGGCAATTGTAATGATAGAGGTATTGCCAATAAGTGTATTATAGGTGGGCAGGCATATTGTATATCTAAGCAATCTATTTGTACTCATAATCCACTATCATCTGAGACCATGATCTATGATCCACGTTGTGATGAAGAGGAAGAGGAGGAAACAGTAGCTCCACGTATCATATGTCCCCCGACAATCTAGACCTATAACAGCATAACTATTAAGGGCACAACCAGCTCTAACTAGAAGCTTTATCAAAAATGAAGGTTTGAAGCCTACTCTTGAATGTGGAGAGGGTGTCTGCCTCCTGAACTGAGATGATTCCACAGGAGAGGAGCTTGATCTCTGAATGTTCTGCCTCCTACTCTACTTTTAGAGACTTTAGGGATGAGTATTTAAATACGAATCAAAGAACTAATCCAAATAAAAGGTAACTCCTAGTTTCCTGTCATTTCCCCTGGAAACAAGGGATGCCATGCAGAGTAGCTATATCATTATATCTTCACTTTTAGCAAGCAGCATTTCATTAAAGGTTTCATTTAAAAAGCCAAGAAAGAACCGTAAATCTTCATTATTAGAAATTCTTGTTTGTGCTATAACAGTATATCTTTCAGTGTAACAGGCACAATATTACATACGTACATCTGTTGTGTCTAGTGTCAAGCTCTGCGTGCTAGACATCATGTTTGCACTGTTCTCTGTAGATACTTACTGTAACCGTACATGGGACGGCTGGCTGTGCTGGGGGGATTCAACTCCTGGGACCTCAATGCAGATGTGTCCTGCATACTTTCATGATTTTGACCCAGCTGGTGAGGCCTCAACACACATGCATGCATGCGTTCACACAGCAAACACATTTACAGTCCAGATGTTAAATATCCAGATAATGATCTTTTGGCTTTGCGCTGTTCAATTTGAAATAAAGTATAGGACTTCAAAGGGATAGTTCACTGAAAATTGTTTCACTATCAATTCACCACTATGCCGATGGAGGGTGGGTGAAGTGCTTGACTCCACAAAGCAATTCAGGAGTCTCAGGGATAAACAGTGTAAACACCTCTCTTGTCATATTTTGATTGCTTGTATGACAGGATCATCATGTTAATTATTTTGATCCTTGTGTTCCATAGAGAAAGTTTCCAAAGTCTGTAATCCTGACGGCCAGTGGTTCCATCATCCAGATAGCGACCGAGTCTGGAGTAACTACACTATGTGTCAGGCCCACACCAAAGACAAAGTCAAGGTAAAATACATTCAGGACATATACTGTGGCCAGGAGTCTTTCATTTGCACTGAACCTTATATAGTGTCAACAGTAGGGACTAATGACATATGTGGATTTCTGAGAGTCAGCAGAAACTCTGAAATTGAAGATTAGAATTCTGCACATTCTAATCTCTCCACCCAACCCCGCTTGATATCTGTGGAATTCAAAGATGAGTTCTGATCGTTCTAGTTTAAACTTACTATGAACATTTTTGATGTGGGTCTCTGGTTTTTGATCCAGTGTTATTTTCAATCCTCTTCTTGTCTATACAAACATTAATTTAAGGATTTGTTTCACGTCCTGTTTCAGGCCCTGTACACCAATACATCAGTAAGAATTGACATTGTAAAGACTTGTGTGGGCCCCTGGATGTTTAAAGAATCTCAGTTATTCACCATGAAACTTGGCCCAGGCTGATTATTTTCTTCAGTGTATCTAAATACGTGACCATTCAGGAGACACTTTTCCAAGTTTTCCAAAACAGTCTCTTTACAGATGTTTCCTTTGCGTCGTTCATACTGTCCCGACACTGTGCAAACATCTGGAACTTATACATTATATAACCATTCTAAAAGAGTTTTTATTTTCCCCTGCAGTTTGCCATCAGTCTCTACTACCTGGCCATGGTGGGTCATTGTTTGTCCATTGTCTCGCTGATTATATGTCTGATCATCTTCTCCTACTTCAAGTGAGTCAAGGGAAAGTTTCCTCCTGTCTTATCAGACTGAACACTGTTATAGTCTATCTGGATTGACTTACCTTTTTCTTTCATGTTTGTTACTCAGTGTGTGTTAGATGTTTAAACGAATATTTGTACATGTTTACATGGCAATAATATTTACCTTTTTATCATATATATCATAGATGACCTATAAATATCAAAGTCACCTGGTATGGTCAGTGTTCCGAATAATATGATGAGTGAGTTTTATGCCACATGTACTGTACAACACTGCAATACTAAGGTTTGCATGAGTGATTGTGATGAAATATTTGATGTAATTCCTCATGCATCAATATTTCTACATGTTATCAATAAACTTTCCATTAGACAGATTAAAATAATAGTGTTATTTAATTTGATATGTGAAAACAATCATAGAATAATAATGTAAGCATTTAAAAAAATAAAATTAATTTAAGTGAATAATGACTCCTTGTCTCTCTCTTGATCTTATAGGAGTCTCAGCTGCCAGAGAATCTCGCTCCACAAGAACATGTTCCTCTCCTTCATCTTGAACTCCATTGTCACCATAATGTGGCTCTCAGTCACCTCAACCAACAACGAAACCATAAACACCAGCGACTCCGTGAGACACTGTGTTATATTTCATCTCATTTTACCAATCAATTTAAGTTAACTTGCCAATGTTAAAAATGTCCTGCACTTAATTTAGGGGTGTGGTCAGTATAATTTTAGTCTCAATGGATTTGAATCTGCCTCTACTGCATCGGGATACATTTGATTCCCTCTCCTGTCCGTCAGGTGAGCTGTAAGGTCCTGGCTGTGCTCACTCAGTATGCATCTACTTCCAATTACTTCTGGATGCTGTGTCAGGGCATCTACCTCCACACACTCATCATAGTGGCCGTGTTTGTCGGGGAACAGCAGCTCTTCTGGTACTACGTGCTGGGATGGGGTGAGTCCGGATGGATTGGACAGTTCAATGCCACCTCCCGCTTCTTGTGGCGTTTCAGTGTGATCTGCCTTCATCTTGTGGTCGTGATGGGACAAAATGTCACAAGGGCCTTGATGGCCGGTATATTTAAATAATATCTTCAGAGACACATTATTGTGCATGAAGGTATGCTGGCCGCAGCTTACACTGATTATTACAATACAATGATCAGGTCAATTTGAAGTAAATACATGAATTTCTTTTGCAGCTGCATCACGGAAATCACTCTGATGATGATTCTCACAAAAAATCCTAAAATTGCACTTGCACTACTTTCACAATGGAAGTAGTGGAAGGTTTACTGTTTTTTATCCTCAATGGATAGAGTCTTCAATATAAAAAATTATGTAGAACATAACTGTAGTTCTAAATACACCAGGATATATGAAAGCAGCTACAGTGGTTGCCCATATCTTTTTATATTGTTCCAGTATTGTACTTGTACAGCACATTTCTCACATGTCACCTTTATTTCTAACTCCCTGCTGTTGCTGGAAACCTTGGGCTATCTAGAACTGAAAATGTTTGCAGTATATACACTGCCATCTAGTGTTGGTGTTGTCATTTGGAGTTTGCTGAGCTAGGGTAAATATGTCCTGACTCCAGCCCTAAATAAAAGGTGGACAACATGTGTTCACTCTTTCTACACTCGTGATGTCAGTAGTGATTTTTAAGGTTATATATTAAGGTCCCACTTATACAAGCATCCGACCTAAAGTCAGTCTCAGCTATCAATCATGACAGTTTTTATTTGAAATAACTGATTAAAACCATAACTTATAAGAAACATCAACATAAAATATCTTAAATATAGAAACCATCTAAGAGAAAAATCTATTTGACCTTTACTTTGCCTTTTAAATTGGTCCCATCAACTAACATGGAGGAGACAAGTTTTTTAACTTATATTGCAGCCAGCCAGCGGACAATCCAGATGTTTTGGCTTTTATTTTTGGAGCTGTCATGTCACCCACGCATATTTACCATTGGCCATTTTAAGGTAGTAGCCATTAACTTAGCTTATCTTTGCACCAAACACATTATATCTTGTTTATTTGTATGAAATCCAAAGTAAAACCACAAGTCAAGGATTTTACCCTTCAGAATAAATAAACAAGATACAATATGTTAATCTGCGATCTTTTGCGCTGATGTGGCGTTTGTTCAGACAGTCTGTCTAGCTGATCCTTGTCACCACTCTCTTCTTGTTCCTGAAGAGAGAAATGAGTGAAATTGATCTTCTCATCTAGCTGCTTGCTAGAAAGTCAATTAAACAAAGTTAACAAAAACATTTGATATTTCCGTCTGTGTTTCTCTTCTTTATCCTCAGGTTTTCCCATCGTTCCTGCAGCAACATATGCCGTGGCTCGTGGACTCTACTTTAACGACAAGTAAGATGTTGCTATCAAGATAATTATCTGTATGTATGTCGGTAATAAACATCCAGATTGTCAAGGTAACCTCCTGTAAAATAACTACAGACTAGGGTTTCTCTTCCTCCTCCTCTTTCCTTTGTCCTTCTTTTACTCTGGTCACTCTCAGGCCGAGAAGGTATTGAGAGATATTGATTTGCCTCATCAAGTGGAATTTCTGTGAGCCCTGTGTTGGCTGAGTCTAGGACTAATGATGACGGATTCAGGCTTTCACTAAGCCCCTTGGTCTTTTTATATCACTGTACATGAGAATACTCACATTAATGGTGTCAGGAGTTTCAGAACCTGCTCTCTGTGTTTCCTTCAGGTGTTGGATCAGCGCACACACTCATTTGCTCTACATCATCCATGGGCCCATTCAATCTGCACTGTTTGTATGTAATCAATAAAATTATAATTTATGTATGTGTATACACGGCAGGGGATTTGTAGGTGGATGAGTGGGTAAACCATCCCCTTTTTACTGACATGACCAAAAAGTTGAAACTAAATGGCATCAGAAAGAACAGGAGGACAGTGCCCCGCTCTCCTTCTCTACCACACAGACACTGACCATAGGCAGGGTTAGGGTACCTGTATCAGTGGCCATCAAAAACACCAATAAAGATTTTTCTGTCTTCAGCTGCCAGATAGGATTCAGCATGAACTCGGTGGACACTGCTTTGCTGTGTTCATTTATGTGACAAGCATACAGTTCTCTCCTGCAGGGGGGGTCCAAAAGTTAATCATCTGAAGAGACACTTTGCTGTGCTGTTGAGTTAATTTGCACACACAGACAGAAAACGGTGAAAGCAATACCCCGCTATAGGCACAGGGTAATGAAGCATGAATGTGAACCATTTAGAATCAGCAAAACATTCTATAAAGATCTATAACTTTGACATCTCATTAAAACAGCAAAATGTGAGAAGTGACATAAACCAACCAGGGGGCGCCTACTGTGTAAACATATAAGGTAGTCCCTTGTTTTACACAAGATTACTATGAAATTGTCAGTAATTTGCTAATATGTTGACTTTTTTAGGCTTCTACAGAAACTAAATTAAAAAAAGAGAATTGAAAACTTGCCACTGAGATGTGATGACATTTCCCTATGATTAAACCAACAAAGACACAACATGTATTATTTTTATATACACCAAACAGCCTTCTAAAGTTATTTGTGAAACTGTGTTTTTGACATTAAAAGTAAAATTCAAAACTATCAACGGGCAGATGACAACAAAAACTTACCAGGACGACACTGTGCTTTCCCCGTACAATAGGGAGCAACAGGAATAGAGGTTTTAAGAGAAGGCGTTGTTACAGTGCCACCATCAGGCCAGTTTTCAATTATTTAGATAATATGAAAAGATGTTCCTTCACTTAAAGCTTAATCAAGTGAAATACATCAGTATAATTAACATATTTCTCTCTGCGTCCTTTTCATTCATCTATCCACCCGACTGCTCACCCACCCACCATCGATTCACCCAGGTGAACTTTTTATTTCTCCTGAACATCGTTCGAGTTCTGGTCACCAAGCTGAAGGGGACCCACTGTGCTGAGTCCAGGGTCTACATGAAGGCAGTTCGAGCCACCCTCATCCTCATCCCTCTGCTGGGAGTCCAGTTCATCCTTTTCCCCTGGAGGCCAGGGGGCCGCATTGCCCGCGCCATCTATGATTTCTTTATAAATATCTTCAGCCACTTCCAGGTAAAGTCAATAGTAAACTGAGAGTTTGTACCAAGTGCTGATGTCATAGAGACCCCTTCAAACTAAGGATGTATTAGATTAAATCGTACTGTGCAGTCAATAACAACAACCTGCAGATTTTGGTCAATTTAGTTTCTCCTCGGCTGGTATTTGGCATGGGGTCTTTAAACTCATTTTCATTAAGTTACATCAAACTAAAGAGCCCTTTCATCCATTTCCACTAAAGCATGATATAACCACTCTCTGCTCTTGAATTTGAATAAGAAAGTGCCACTTGGTGTCTTCTGTTCGTAAATTGGATGTACAGCTGAATCCTGTTTCAAATTCACAGGATCGAGAGCGGAAATGAATACATGCATCCATGTTTGTCAAGTAAACCTGATGATTTTCTTAATTTATAGTTATGATTTACAGATATGCGTCCTGACATCTGCCTCTTTATTATCACTATCTCTTTGCAGGGACTCCTGGTGGCGATTATATTCTGTTTCTGCAATAATGAGGTATGTTAGAACTGTCATAGCGCATTTTTTCAAAGATAATTTAGGAGCTGGATTGACGAGACAAAGGGAAACACAGAGGCTATATACACAAGGGAGGTAAAACACATTCATAAGAGGTGCAGACGATCACAAGGGCAAGAAACAGGATAAAGACAGGAAGTAAATGAAGACAGACACACAAGGAAAGGAGTTTCACAATGAACAGGAAACAAAGAACTCAGAGTGCAAACAAATAACCAAACACAGAACACAAATCCAGAAAGGCAGTTACATAAACAGTGTTCACTAGTTAATAGGCAGAGAGCAGAATCATAACAAAAAATTGTTAACAGAAGAATAAGCAAAATTGTATTGATGATTTTATTTAAACCCTTTCTTTATTGCACTAGTTATCTCCAGTGTAATCATACAGAACAGTTGATTTTTACACACTAGAGTCCTGGTGGATTCATTTCCATTCATCACTCTTTGTATTAATTGTGTTTTGTTTATTTTGTGCACTATTATTAACTAACTGTTGTTTACTATTTAAATATATTGAGAGCAATGGTAAACAGGAGTCAATTCCCTTTATGTGCACACATACTTGGCCTTTAAAGCTGATTCAGATTTTGATCTTGATTCTGACTTGTTGTTGTCTCCCAGGCCCAGGCAGCAATGAAGAGGAAGTGGTATCAGCGGAACTTTGCCTGGGGCAAAACTGGCTGGGGAGAAAGACCTATCACCAACAACCACTTTAACTCCCAAACCAACTCCTCTTTCATGGAGACGAGCCGCGCCACCATCAGCTTGGAGCAGCCTTCTGCTTCGACCTCTGACCAAAATGAATGCAGCCTCGCCCTGTCCAAGGTGCAGCAGAGAGCCAACGGGCAGAACAACAACAGCAACACCTCCAGCAATGGGGAGGTGGACATGCTCAACAACCCGCAGACCACCGACATCTGACGGTCACAGAGAATGACTGAGGTTGCAGGTATATTTTAAAAATAAAGGTTAACTGATTTAGACGTTGTACATTATATCTTTAGAGCACTTCAAAGCATGTGGTGTTCACACACAAGCACAAATATTTGTATGGTAACTTGTTTTGGACTTGTAGGAACTGAGGAGATAATTGATTTATATCATGGTGTCGTATAATCACACTATATGCCTTTGTTTTGTTGCTCGATTTATGGAATTAAGTGACTATTTGTCTTATAGTAGAAAGGAGAAAGGTGCAAACCCCAAACCAGCAGTCTTGATATCACAGATGCAGACCTGTATGCTGTACACAGGAAATCTGTCGCCTTATGAAGTCTTTGAACCCTTTGCTCATCCACTGTAACCAATGAATGTCATATTCCACTGATGTTATCACACATATACTTTTACACGCTGCTATTAAAGGAAACCCAGCTTCCACATCTTAGCTGGTTTCGGAAAAGTTCAACTGCAGCCCACTGTTAACAAAAGCAAAAGCAACACAGTAGTCGCTCACATTTTGATTCAGATTGAATGCGTATAAGAGTGCAAAGTGCATTAAGAGTTAAATGTACACTTTTCATTTTTAGAATATGATAAACTAACACAGTAATTACGTAACTGAGTAAAGACCAGAATATGACTTTTTGACATTTGTTTTACAATATAATACAACACAGACATAAATATTGTCTGCTAAAACAGGGGGAAACAGGACACCAATTTAACACATATATAAGATACATTGAACTGACATGAACTCTATTGGCAGAGGCTTTTGTGTGGGATAACAAAATCTGTTCAATAAGACAAAGAGCAAGGAGATCAGGACATGGGATGCACAGTAAGTGTGAGCAGGTGCTGGAGGTGTAAGGAGAAGAGATAATTTTGTCAGGAGGAATAGACAAGTTCTCAAGAGGCACTTGAAGATGGAGAGGGACCCTGCTGCTCTCAAAGCATTTAATAGCTCCTTCCATAATCAGAGTCTGGACTGTGAGTAGGTTGCGTGCAGGAATGGCAATGCCAGAAGAAGAAGTGCTATGAATTTGATTTGGGCAACCATGGCTAGGCAGTGGAGGTTAATGAGTGGTGGAGAAACATGCTATCTTTTAGGCAGATTGAAGAACAGACATGCCACTGCATCATGGACCATCTGTAGTTGTTTCACTGTGCGTGAAGGCAGACCCACTAGAAGTGTGTTGTAGTAGTCAGTAGTTGAGGTAAGGGATAACCATGGTCTCAACCAAGAGTCAGGTAGGGCCTGCCCAGATTTATTTTATGTTGTTGTAGAGTTGAAAGTGGCATGACCAAGAAACATAGGCGACATGATCAGAGGAGGATAATTGGTCATCAATCATGACAACCAGGTTTCTCATAACTTGGTTGAGGTCAGAGATTAATTTTGATAACTTTATTATCCTTTAAGTTGAGAAGAGAGATTAAGTTGAGGCTGGTGTTTCTTTATCCATGTAGATATGTCTGAGAGTTACCAGACTTGTGAGCAAATCACTGGAAGGAACTGGAGTATAATGCTGCGAGAGGGGGCCCAGCTCAGAGCCTTGGGGCATCCCACATTTTTTCCTTGCCATGACTATGAAAAAAAAATGCAATTTTTCCCTGGATGCAATTATCAGAGAATACGAATGGCAGGATGTGGTGGTTCGCCTTGTCAAAGGCTACTAAGAACTGAGGACTGAACCACAGATGTAACTGCCCTTGGGACTTCTGTCACAGAAAACAGAACTGTTTCACTGGTGTAGTCCCTCTTAGAGAATGACGGATTCGGATCAAGAGGAGTAAGAGTAATTCTCAGATCTGTTGGAAAACCACACTTTCAATAGCGTCAGATAATAATTAAGCAACAAGGGGGACAGATACTTCTCAACCTGAAAAGGGTCAAGGCTTTCAGAGCAGGGGTGTTACTACAGCCTGTAAACATACAGCTTTGTTCTCAAAGCCAAGAAGCATTTATCATATGTGGGATTGCTGGTACCATGGTATGAGTAATGGCTTAGAGGAGGTTGGAAGGAATCGATTCAAGCAGACATGTGTAGGATGACTAAGCGTCTGCTGTGTTGATGCTGTGTTTTCAGTAAGTAGTGAATGAAGGAAATGATCTGCTCTGCTTATCTTGCAGGTGCTCTGCCCTCAGAGAATTGACTGCTGATCACAACCATATTTTCAGCAAAGAAACAGGCAAAGGTATCAATTCAGTAATTATTAAGTTAGATCAAATCAGGCGATTCAGTGAGCTGCATATAATTGAATTAGACAGCAGCATTGAGGATTGACAGAAGAAAGTACCCAGCGGAACGATGCAGCTAAAGTTTAGAAGAGCAGCAGTCACTCATAGGAAAACAGATAGGGTGTAGGAATGGGCTGTGACCCATACCCAATAAATCAATTATAAAAATTTCAAAAGTATTATAAATTAATTTGTTGGGTAAATCAAAGCTTAAAAGGCATACAACTAAGGCATCATAACAACCCCTTTCTGACAGTTTTCTCGCAGACCGGAAAACCCGTTTTCTTAAGGCACCAACATTGAACAGAGATGTCACACCTCAGCTTGGAGTTGTAAAACTAGTTCTTGGCAGTCAAATGTTAAGTTTGGACACAGAACAGAGGAAAAGTTTTATCGCCTCGTTATCACTGTATAAGTTCATTATCACTATGTTTGCTTTGACAGATATGAATTATGTTATTTTGAAAGGGCTTTCATGGTTTCTTTACACAGCTGTCAGACTTTAGATTAATGTATCAATGACATAATTAGAAGTATCAAATATTTATGTGCATAGTGTGTAGTGAATTATACTGCTGGTCTGCTCCAAACCTATTTACTTTACCTGGAACTAGATTATATATTAGACATTAGAGTTATAACACTAATTTCCAGTGTCAGTTGAGAAGTACAGTGAAATAATGGAGCTGTGGTGTGAAAGACATTAAACATAGTAACAACATAGTATACAGAGGAGGTTCATAAACACAGCGGTGTATTGAATAATCTATTCTGAGCTGTGTGTGCACATATTCTTTTCATAAATACACCTCTCACTTATTAATAGTTTCTCACACTTTTATTTTTATTGTAATAAAACAGTGGATTGTAATCTGATGTGAAGATTTAATGTGATGTAAATGTAGAGCTACACATAAAAAAATACATTTAAAAACGTTTGGATGAGGATTATAGAGCTTTTACAGACACAGGACTGTGCCAAGTTTGTCTTAGAAATAAGTGAGTTTTTCCTTCTGTATAACTCCACTTCAGTCAACATTGAAGGAGACTTTTAAAGATTTGTCATGTATTTATTGTAATACTGTTCCAACTGCTTTGTCAAATTCAATATAATTTTATGTTAAGTTGTGGCTGTTAAAAAATTTACTGTTTGACTGTTTCTTTTATTTTGTAAAATAAAGTTTAAAAATAAAATGCATAAATAAACAACATTATTATTGAAAAGGCTAGTTCTGCGGGTCAGTGCAGAACCAATTTCACTTTTCATTGGATTATTAGGCAAAATGTATGTTATGCACATATATTATGATGTCCACAATGCACAATCTTGTAGGAACACGAAAGCTCCAGTGTGGATCCAACAGGGTATTGTGATGATGGGTAATAAACCATAAATGTGGAAAGAAATCAGCTTAGTAGAGAAGAGAAACGTCTGTTTAAAAAATAAACTGTTTCTCAACACATATCCACAGAAGCCCAATCCTGTAACCCTGTACACGTCTGCCCAGTAGAGAAACAGTTGTCACGGACATGTTTGCAAATGAATTCAAGAAACATTCCAATAAAGTGTCCCAAAAAAACCCTTTAATTCAAGAATCTTACTGTATCTAATAATGCTATTTACGTGTGGAAATAAAATTGTTTGGACCGTGGAATTCAGTGTGAGTTGTATTTCATAATGACCTTATTTAATCCCTGGCACAGTGAGACACTTTGTTTACTGCACCTCAGGACAGCTCCAGCTCCATTTCTTCATTACATACTTACACTTAATTTGACAGCAGAATATGATCTGTTTACCTCTTTCCAGTAACTCGGGTATTAATTGTCACATGTGGCGATTAAAAAGGAAGAGGTCCCACCGAGATTTGAACTCGGATCGCTGGATTCAAAGTCCAAAGTGCTAACCATTACACCATGGGACCAAGTGGTGTTGGTAGGGTCATTTTATATTTCTTATACTATCCTATACAACGTCTTTGTTTACTGGAACTGTAGTTAAAGCATACCATCGTATAATCTTTACGTTAGACTAAATGTGCAACGTTGAAGTCGCTTGATGCTCGGTGGCTTTGAAAAGAAGTTAAACACGAATGGTTCCAAGCTAATGTGAAGCTACCGAAGATAACTCTTGATGATGCTCCGTAAGTCAACGTACGTGTTCATTTTAACCCTAAACGAAATATAAACCAACGGTAAGTATGAAAGTACTCAGAGATATGTCAACCCCTCCCCTCTGCTAAACGTCAATAACATTAGCATTCGCATTAGCAACATGGACGACGCATTTTAAAGTATTGAAAGATCAGGAGTTAGATTTCTTCCACACGCTTTTCTTACTGTGGCTAAATGTGACACAGGTATAGTGACGTGTTAGTGCAGAGGGTGACTAATAAAAACTGCCACATGGGGGCAGCAGAGGATCTATCTGTCTATCTGTCTATCCGTCTGTCTATCCATCTATATGTTTATCTATCTATCTATCTATTTATCTATCTATCTATCTATCTATCTATCTATCTATCTATCTATCTATCTATCTATCTATCTATCTATCTATCTATCTATCTATCTATCTATCTATCTATCTATCTATCTATCTATCTATCTATCTATCTATCTATCTATCTATCTATCTATCTATCTATCTATCTATCTATCTATCTATCTATCTATCTATATAGGGATGCGACGGTACATTGGGGTATACTTTATTATTATTTCCATTTTATCATAGATTTTGTCAATTTAGATCTAGATCTAGAATTAGATCACCTATTTCCGTTATTGGTCTTCTAAAAGTGCACGACATGTGTTATATGAATATAGTTACTATGTTATTCTAATCATTACATCTTTAATTCAATCAATTCTGTGTATATAAATGTTAGTTACACTATAAGCTTAGCACTTCTGCTTTGATTTACACCACATCTCTTTTACAGGATTTCTTTGTATTTTTATGATCATCTAAAATGCATTTAGATAACCACAGACATCTGTCACCTACAGTGAGAGAAGTGACAGATCCCAGTGGCTCGGCCGCTCTGCCAGCACGGCCTGTACTGTGAGTGTGGCCCATACAGCTCAATCTGCCCGAGCTGAGCGCTGAGGTGCTGTGAGGATACGTTAACCTCATGTCCTGCAGCTTAGTCTGTACACACAGCTTAATGCACACACACTCAACTCTGTCATCACAATCCCCAACATGTGAGCGCACCACTTCCACTTGGCCTGCTGCTCCTTTAGCCCCATTAAAGATCAGTACACACACACCAGCTACACAGGATTGGTGATTAATCAATGTGGTGTCTGTAGCAATGTGAATTAAATCAATCGGGTAGGATGCTACGCTGTTTGATTTACGGAATGTCACTACTGGCGCGACCCATGCTGCTGCAAGTGGGTCAACCACACACAGAGAGAAATTAATAATGAATGAAAGAGAGTTTTCAATCTCCCTGACAAGAGTTATATGTCACTTATCATTTCACAAAATTATACCAAACAATCAATCTTTTGTAAGAAAATAATAATATTAAATCATATTTACCAGTGTTATGGGGAAACTTCCACCGGAAACCTAATTAAGAGCGCAAAGTGAATTTACCATATAAACAAACATGCTGTGTAAATAAGCACACAGAGGGTAGATGAGTCTCTGTTTTCTTCTCCACCCTCTAATCACAGTCTGTTGAATTAGGCCTAAATCCTATTTTCCTGATAATCTCAACTGTTGCCTAATTGGAGGATAAGGTGGATCGTGTGTAAAGCCACAGTTCAGGACACATAAGTAGATCCAAAGAAGCACGAGGATGCAAAAATTAAAGTTGATAATGAAGATCACATTTCTGTTCTTTTTCAATAGACCTTCCTGTTAGTGTTTAATAATTCAGTCCTATTTATTTATGTTTTCTCATTAATCTTTTTCTTACGTAGATGTTGATCATATTGAGTAATGTTGTACTCTTTTTAGAGTAATTACCAACTAAGACACTTGTTTATTGGCTCAGGGTCACTGCTGGAAAAAGGTTTCCAGAATCTGATCGGGGCACAGTCCAAACAAAACACTGGTCAGTGAGACGCTGGATTCACCTTTGGTCCACTTTGAGATTCTGTTGACTTTAAATCTTTTAATCAGTTAACAGGACAAGTGTATGATTTACAAAAACATAAACAAGTCCTGTCACTGCACAGATACAAATCAGAATAGACCAGATGATCTTTTTAAAGTTTCATCTCTTTAACATCCATAAATTTGAATTAATGGTTAAAAAGATACTGCAAAAAACTATGTTTCTGAGCGGTAAACTACACATGTATGTGTGTGTGTGTGTGTGTGTGTGTGTGTGTGTGTGTGTGTGTGTGTGTGTGTGTGTGTGTGTGTGTGTGTGTGTGTGTGTGTGTGAGAGAGAGAGAGAGAGAGAGAGAGAGAGAGAGAGAGAGAGAGAGAGATAGAGAGAGAGAGAGAGAGAGAGAGAGAGAGAGAGAGAGAGAGAGAGAGAGAGAGAGAGAGAGAGAGAGAGAGAGAGAGAGAGTGTGTGTGTGAAGGGGAGGGGGACTGTTATTTACAATATTGGAATAAAATATTGCATAAATTCTACTATCGATACAAACTAACATAACACATGCAATGTTTAAGAGGTTTTACCTTTTTTCTAATGAAGTTTTAAAAGGTCAAAGCTAACAGCGCCAACATTTTGAGAACTAGAGCAAGAAGATCAGCACAAGAAAGTCATGAAGTTTATGCTTGAAAGAGACATGCCAGTCATTTTTAATCATAGACCATTGGAACATTGAGATAATAGTGCCTGCCTGAACATTATTGCTTGAGACAATTAGGCTAAGAGGAAATGGAGAAAAGAACAGTGATTTTAGCCATTACATACTTATGACAAGATGTGACAAGCATTAATGGTTTTAAAAGCTTGTTAAATGCAATGGGTGAATCAGGACATTCTCTTCTCAACACGTCTGAATCATCTGTTTTTTTACATAAGTGTTGCATTAAATGTCAAGCTGAAAGATTTGCTTCAATGTCAGTGGTTGCTGCTTTAAGATTTCAAATGTTAGTGAAAGGTAGACAAGAAAAGCAGGCACAATCCTGGTTTCACACAAATACTGTATACCTGTTATACACCATTCAAGCTGTCTATCCATCTTGCAGTTCTTCTGTCATTTAGAGCCAGAGTCTGTACAGCAGTGTACTTGGTGTGGAGCCGGGATATCAAAGATTCGTTGATACACACAACTCGACTTATCTTGACTCAGTCTCAGTTGTCAATCATGGCGTTTTATAGCATAGAATAACTTACCAAACCAATTTACTGACCCATCACTAGTTGCGATCAACATGATTTGGCCTCACCTTTGCGGGGGCTGTCATCTCGACCATTCGCATATTGGCATGCACGTTTAAGCATTTGCTAGCTGAAGATGAAGCCTTGATTCGTTTTTATTGGTACTTTTGAGAAGTCAGTAGGATTCATCTACTGGCGGCATTAATCTAATATTGACATCACCCCAGTGCTGCCTACTGGTGTGTCCTCATGCCATTTCTTCTGGGCTCTACACTGGGACCTGGCTCTGACTGTGGGTGTGAATGTAATGCTGTAAATGCTCTGACTGAATCCTGCATCCTGACTTGAGCACGGCAGGAAGGCAGAGATAGCGCTTGTGTAGCACGCACAACCTCAGATTAGAGCCCATGGACCCCTGCCCCCTTCTCACCTTCCATCTTACTGTATAATCCCCTCTTGATCTCATACTGATGCTCTCTCGCTCTCGCTTTAATTCCAGTCGGCTGAATCTCATGGCGACACCCGTCTCATGACTCTTTCTTTTAACCTCCGGGTCAGTTTTCTTTAGTCTCTTTTCATCTTTTATCTCTTAAATGCTGATGATTTCTTGGCAATGTACAGTAGCCTATATGAGAATCATATACCCGCCTCCGCTCTTCCAGTTTGTCCTCAGTTCCTCCAGGCTGTGACTGCCCTTTTCCCTCAGCGCTTTCCAGATCTCCAGCGTTCTTTGTTCTTTCCATCTCCCCCCGCGTTCCTCTCCCTCACCGCCGGTTGACATGCAAACTTCCCTCACTGCATTTCTGTCACATGTGATCTAGTCACTCAGTGTACTCTTCTCACGCAGCTTACCCCGTCTGACTTCTGCAGCAGCGATGTAAAGAAAAGGAGAACAGTCAGGTGGCGTCCTCAACTCTGGTAGAGAGAGAAGTGGAGGTCACAACACACTGATCATCACAGCACAATCACTATGTAATCATAATGAAGCTGATCTAAATATCAACCTCCTGAATTTCCCAGTTTGGGATTAAGAAAGTACATCTGTCTGTCTGCCTTCTTATTGAAGGATTTACCCTGAAAATATCCCAAAACAAATTCTATTCAATTATAATCAATGAGTAATTAATGCTGAATTAACTTTTCCTCTGCATTTGACTTACTCTGTTTTGATTCATGTTGACAATTTGAGACTCATTTCACCATCACTTGAAAGCTTTCTTTGCTGTTTATTGTTGTATCATCTCCATCTCTGTACATCACAGCAAATTCTCTGCAAGGACCACACAGTCGTTTTCAATCAAATAATCTAATACAAACATGACACTGGAAACACAACAGTACTTTCTGTGCTGTTATCGATGTACAAAATAGAAGGCTGCAGCGGTGCTCTAATAGGATCATGATTAACCCACCCTGACACTTCTCTTTGTGAGTTGTGGTCAGGACCTGAAACTAAACCCTGCCACATCAGCAGCAAAAACCAAGCCTGGTATGTAATACAATTTGATTCAGCTACCATTTGATTCAGAAACAGTTTGTATCAAATACTAGTAAAGGGGAACATTTAAATTAAAAATCAAGTCAGCACATGTGTTAGCTTATTTAGAAGGTTGCCCTCTGTTTTATCCAAAGCAAACATGTACTTTTGCTACAAAGCAGCCACTGCTGCCATAAGAGGTAATTATCACATAATAGTACTTAGCTTCTGTTTGACACATTTTTCACCAGGAGTGTGAATGTGTGAAGGAAACGTGATACCAAATTCAAGAGGGTGCCACATTCCTTCAAAGTTGCTCATTTTGTGCAAAATACAGTCTGAAAAAGTGATTCATGTCTCCACATTTTAAGCCCAAAGAGCACTGAACTTTAATTGTTACTGGCTGCATGAAGTAACAATTGTCCACTGTAATATTGCTCACAATCAATATCTGGCATCCTGACGCATTATATCACATTCAGAACTTGATGATTAAACAGATTGATGAGTTGTGGTGACATCAACACAAATATTGAACTGTGATGTAGATACATGCTATAGATTCATTGTATCTTTAAATTAATATGTTGAAAAAATTTGATGGAATTGCTCAAACTGTTCAAATGTGTTGGAGGCGTCCCAACATGGTTATACTGAGAGTGATTCTCTTACATCGATTTAAATTGTACTCAGTAGAGCCTCTGCCAAGGTCCCAGAGCCCCTTTAAATTCAACACCAAATCCGTCATGTTTTCTGGAAATACTTACAAACTGTTGAGTACCGACTGGATCCACATTATCTCAGCTACACATTGGAGGCAGTTAGAGTTTCTAGCCTTATTTGATACTGTAGAGCAGCTATAAAAATCCTAGCGCCTATAACATTACCTTTAAATCCACTTCATCTGGATTCTTATTTATATTCAGACTAATTTAAACATACTTATAGATACCTCTCTCCCAACAGGGATTTTTTTCATCAAGGTCCATGAATTCCGTTCAAATGTAAAAAAAGAAAATAGGAAACTAATAAATGGATATTTGATTGGTTCTGTCTTTGCCCATGTCCCATCCTTTTGCCAAGTTTTGTTGAAATCCATTTAGTAGTTTTTGCGTAATCCTGCTGAAAAACAAATAATCCAACAAACAACTCTATGGTGGGGAAATCCATTTAATCATTCCCTTTCTTAAAACTTCTAATCAGTTATTTTACAGCAAATGTACAGTCATTTGATTTGATGTCATCTCATTTATGTGTATAATACATGAAGGGCATCGTGGTTATCCTACATATGCATAATGGGACAACATACTGTTTTAGGTTTATGTCATAGTATAAAAGTACAGTATATACATAACCATGTGTCATTACACTCTAAAATTAGACAAAGGCCTACAATCTTTCATGATTCACAAAGTTTACATGCAAATTGTAACCATATGCATCATTATAAAATAACAAAAAAAAGCCTTATACAGAGACTATAGAGTATATAAACACATAAAATTCTAACCATGTGTTAAAAACCATAAATAACCCACACAAGGTGAGGTTTTATGAGCTACCTGCTTTCAATTTGGTCTGAGTCTTGGCTTGCCCAACTGAATTTAATCCGAGTCACATACCAGGGAAAGGCCTGTGACCTACTCTGGGTCCTGAACTATATTTTAAGAAGACATACTGTTCTGTAACAGAGACAGCTGCTGTGCACATGGCTGCTTCATCCATCCACTTAAATGCTGCATATATATATATATACACACTGTATATTCATATATGTATATATAACATATTGAGTCTGTAACTGACACATTACGTTGCACTCATTCCTATTAACTTAGCATTTAATTAAATTTGAGGTTAAAAAAAAAACAACAACAAAGGTTATGGATAAAGGAAGACAGGACTTCCCTTGGTGCCAAGAAGCTTGGGCCCAACTGTGTTTTTTTAAATAAACTTCACTGAGGCTTTTCCCATCTCTCTCACTCCATTAAAAGCAGATACTCTGCTGGGAAAATACAGAGACATTGTTGTTTATTGGGTAAAATACGTTTTTTGACAGGGGTCATAGACTATTTCATTTTTTGGGGATTATTATAATTTGGAAGAATAAACACAAATCAGTGTCTTCACTGTGAAAATATTTGGTCAGTTCTCTGACAAACTTTTATCCAACAGCGTCATTATGCATCCTCACACTCAGAGACCAACTTACCAATGGAAGGCTCCCTCCAGAAAAAGAGCAGCTACTCAAACACCACACAACACAAACACGGCTCATTCATTCCTGGGGAGCAGAAAGGTCTAAATCTGTCTGAAGCTGTGTTTTCTCGCTCCCAGACTCCCCCGAGGTGGGACGCCTCTGATAAAACCCACAGACTGCATACTGTACCAGGGAGAACTCCCACAGACAGGCTTATACTGTAAGCAAGGGCTGAGTGTGTGTGTTTCTGTGTGTCTGTGTCTGCGTGTGAAAAGGAAATGGCAAGACTCTCAGACAAATAAAACTGAGACATAAGGAAAGCCATACAAAGCAAGAAAACCTCTATATGTGCATTTTATAATTTTGAATTTTATTGATGTATACTTTACAAAAAAACTTAACTCTACAGTGCATTTATTAACAAATATAACATATATGCATGAGTAACTGAGATGATATCATACACTGTAAATAAAGATGGACGACAAGTCTCAACTTCCTTCAACTATCACAAACTGAATCCAAGGAATCCCAGATATGAACGCCGCCATTTTGTGTGTTTTTTTGGAGTCTGAGGCTGTAGTGAGCATGAGATGGAGCTGCAGTACTGAGGTATAGCATCAAATAACTAATTGAAACCAAACTTATCAGAAAAATTAACACTTGAACACAGACCAGTGTGAAAATAACTACCTAAAGTGACAAAAACCATCTTCGAGGAAAATGTATTTGAGTTGTACACTGACTTTTTTGTTTGGTCCATATCCCATCCAGTAACATGGAGGAGATAGCAGTGGCAATACAGACACCACTGTGGTTAGAGATGGATCTGTTCTATTAAGTCTTTAAGTAAACTGTGCCACTGAGGCAGCATCCATGATGCCAGCAGTATGCAACTAGATCACCTAAATGGAATGAAGTTCGCACTGAGGTTGCCAATTATACTTGTGATGTGTCATGACAAGCCAAAATGTGGAAAGGTCGATAGTTCTGCCAAACTTATCTGGTGTCTTGCAAAGTTAGATAACGAGATCATGAATTTAAGGTCAATTCATTTGCAGAATTAAACAAAAAATTCAACTATATTTATATATAAAAAACACGTTTTAGTTGTAGTAATTTAAGTAACTGCATCTCAAAAACGTTACACTGATCTTTCAACCTGGTTGGATGAAATGCTGGTGTAACAGTTTCTCCAGGGATTCGTCTTGTCTGATTGGTTTAGAAAGTCTTGGGCCGTAATCCAGCCGAGGTTAGGGAAGGTCAAGTGGGTTTGCTGACAGAAGAACAGTATTTATGTTCTCATTTTAGCATTTTAAGACTTGCACTCTATGCTGTTGATTTGTAAAAGGTCCATGCAGGACACGCTGGGCACTAAAAGCCCCCAAGCAGTGTGCGAAATTTCCATTGAGATTAAAGAGTTTTTATTTTTCTGCTCCCAAATTACAAGAAGTTAGTTGTTCCTTAGTCCGTCATGAGACGAAAACTTGCCACTGAAACCCAGAACAATGAGATTTCTTTGAGGTTGGCAGCTTCTTAAGTCAGGGTGTGTGACCCCTTGCAACCACTCAAAGGAAACTCCAGGATATTTAGAGATCTGAGATATTAGACCCAGATCCTGTTTCACCATTTACGATATAAAGCACCAGCAGTGCTAACAGAAGTTAGCTGACAAGTCTATGCATATTAGGGCATTTAAACTTGTTTGGCTTCTGATCCTTTATAAGTGGTTGCATTTGAAGTTGAAGCAATGCGTAGGCCTTTGTCTAATTTTACAGTGTAATGACACATGGTTATGTATATAATGTACTTTTATACTATGACATAAACCTAAAACAGTATGTTGTCCCATTATGCATATGTAGGATAACCACGATGCCCTTCATGTATTATACACATCAATGAGATGACATCAAATCAAATGACCGTACATTTGCTGTAAAATAACAGATTAGAAGTTTTAAGAAAGGGAATGATTAAATGGATTTCCCCACCATAGAGTTGTTTGTTGGATTCTTTGTTTTTCAGCAGGATTACGCAAAAACTACTAAATGGATTTCCACAAAACTTGGCAAAAGGATGGGACTTGGGCCAAGAAAGAACCAATCAAATATCCATTTATTAGATTCCTATTTTCTTTTTTTACATTTGAACGGAATTCATGGACCTTGATGAAAAAAATCCCCGTTGGGAGAGAGGTATCTATAAGTATGTTCCCCCCCTCCTTCAAGTCAAGTGAGCATATGCTCACTTGACTTGAGGGGACACATATCTAGCAAAATTGCTAGATTGACCTAATTTTTATCTTCCCTGGCCTCCACTCTGGACAAAACCTACAGTTTTGTGTTTTTCCAGTGAAGTATTGTATCTTTACAAATGATTAATTAGCTGACAAAAACACTACAAAGTTTACTTTATATTTGTACCAAGAACCACTGCTGAACCACTGCTGTAAGTTACAATGTATTTCCACCATCAGTATGTTAGATGATTAGTTTGTGACCAAGATGACTTACAATTGCGGTGAAGACTAAAGTTAAGTACATTGTTAAGGTGAGCAATACATCAAGTGCATAAGTAAGCAATTACATTCATAACAGAATATGAGTGCAGTGGGGTGGTGAGTAAATACATACAGGAGTGATGTAAATAAAAAAATAAACCACACGAGTAGACATACTAAAAGTGATTATGGCCCTGTAAACAGGAGTGTATGCACAGTATGAACAGCAAGGTGATATAATTCCTGAGGCGTCTGTGAAGAGTTCGGTTTAGGTTATTTCTGTGCGTGCTTATCCCACTGACTGATTTCTAAGTCACAACAGTGTCTCTTCCCCCCCTCCTTGGGCCTCCTCTGCACACTAGCGTGCAACAAATACGACAAGCAGGGACACTCTTAGTCAAACATTTACCCAAGGCAGGTTGGGGAGCTAAGAGCACGGACTATCCTCTCTCTGTCTGTCTCCTCCTGGTCGAATTGTGTGTGCTACATTTAAAATGTGAGCTAAATTAGTCTGCATCAAACATTAACATGCAAGAGCTCACGCTGTAGTTTACTTCCTTCCAGATTGTTTTTACCTAATAACTTGGCAATTTACAGAATGACCAAGCTTGTTTTAGTCTGCCCTGCCTGTCACACACACATATACACACACAAACACACACACACACACACACACTCAAACAACTCCCTTCTCCCCTCTCACATGAAAGATTTAGGTTGAGCATGTCAGGGAGCTTATTGCTTTGCCTGAAGAATCCTGCCTCTACTACTTTTACCTCTCAGGTTCTGAAAACCCTGCGTCTGAAAAATTAAACTCGAGTCGTCTTTCGTTACACAGCAGTTGGGCGCATGGTTGCATAGCAGCAGCAGAACTTCACCGGGGTGTAAATGGGATAAAAGTGCTGCTCATGATGATTGTTTTCTTGGCTTTGGTAAGAGAGTGTGACTGTATACCTTATGCCTGTGTCAATTCATGTGCTTGCGTATCTGTGTGGAGTATGTCTATGTTTGTGTTTGCTAGTTTTGCAGGCTTGAGTCAGGAGGGCTTGGCACAGCAGTGTGTAATTTTCTATGTATAACCCTGGCTCCAAGGCATTACGGTCAAGGTTGCCAGCTTGTGTTTTTTTCCTCTTCTTCTTCCTCCTCTGTTTTTTTCCTAAACATGAGATCTGAGCACATACCACACAAAGAAGAAACACATACTTACTGTATGTATGTGAACAAATCTACTGCATATGCTCACTTGACTTGAGGGGACACATACCTAGTGTATAGTTTTCCATTTGGCTTTGGCTGGAGAAAACCAACACTTTTTCAAGTCGTCCCTTCCTCTTCAAATCCTCCCCCTCGCTGCTCGCTCCCTCTGGAGACGTTACGCAGGGTAATGCAGAAAGCAGTTGGTCTTAGACAGATTTGCACCTGTTGCCAGCCCACAGTTTTTTGGAGTATGAACAAAAATGAGAGGGGAAGTATACGTCAGCACTGCAGGGGTAACTTATAGGGAGGTCCAGGCAATTTACGGCCACACACAGACATAGACACACACAGACATTACCATACTTCCTTCCTTCCATCCATCCATCAATTCCTTCATACAAATGTCTATAGCTAAAACTCAGAGGATGAAGACAATAGAAAACAATCTGTTGAATTAATTTGGTGTAACACATATACATTAGATCCTTTGGTTGAATTATGTGCAAAGGGCATTTCCCAGAGACCAAGGGACTTTGGTTGAATTGTCAGATTTTCCAGTGATACAGAATAAAACAGCAGATCCTCTTATTATAAAATGTGTAAGCAGGGACGGTTGAGCATAAAGATGCCAGAATCAAATATATACTATTGTGTTATTTACCAAAAACAAATTATTATCAACTACATAATCTGTTATAATCTACTAAAACCTTTAGCTTTTGCTGTCATGAGATGTTCAGTCATGAACTCCAGAGAATGTATGCACAAATAGGTCATGAGTTTCCCTTTCACACAAGAATTACAAAGCATCAGATTCTTTGCACAAACAAAATTCTGATAAAAAAAACTCAGTTCAATTAATGGATAAGAACCATGGGCTGTGTCACTCATGCGGTTGAATACCATCTGTATCAATATTATGAAGGCTAACCAAGGACCAATAAGTATAAGTCACATAATATACACACATAGTCAATAACAACCCATCTCATCACTCGTGCTTTCTAATGCTCATGTATGATCCACCAGTCACATGCTCTGTTCTCTCTTTAACCCCTGGAGCTTAGCATGTGCCTCAGGATGTTGTGATGTGTCACATGCGCCTGCTCATGAATAGACTAATGTTCAGGCTAGCAAACAGAGCTGTGCATGACAATCGGGGGGAGAGAGGGGGGGGGGGGGTGCACTGATTCGTCAATAAGCTTTTGCCTCTTGTTAACAATGAGCAGAATCTGTTTTTCTGTGCAATGTATTGTCAGAAAAAAGTGCTCTTAATGGTCTGTATTGTGTTTATATAATCCTCCTCTAGTCTTGATGAAACACGTTCATACAGTGCATCTATGGGCAGCACATTTTTTCTATGAGGGGCAATTTGGGGATCAGTATCTTGCCCTAGGACACTTAGGCATGCATGAGGGGAAGACAGGGATCGAACCAATGACCTTCTGGTTAGATGACACACTGTGAATACTGCAATAATTACACTAGTTTTCCAATGAGTTGAGCACATGGTCGTTAGTAGCTATAGACCTGTTAGCATCCTGCCTGCAGTATCAAAAATATCAGAAAGTATCAGAAGAAGTGAATGAACAAAAACATTTAGGTATACTAATACAATCACAACTCACTCAAGTTAAAAAAGTTTCAAACAGAATCAAATTTAATTTATCAAGTCTTAGACATATAAAAAATAACTACAAAGTTGTACCTGCATGCCATGAAACTGTCGTACATACTTTCTCACTAGCTGGACACAGGCAGGTAGGGCCACTGTGCGTTATATGCAAAGACTTTTTAAGCAGGCTTTGAAAACCTTTGAAGAAACCAAATAATGTCATCACTGTAACATTTTAACAAAATATGTTTTTTTGAGTTGGGAAAATATGGTTCAAATATGCAGACATTTTACTTGTATTAAAAATCTTTCTTGGCTTGGCTCCCCTTCACTAAAGTTAATTAAACGGACTTAAAACACATCAACAAGAGCTACCACATAAAAGGGATTGTAGAATATAATGGAAAAGTACTACAGAAAGTTTTCCTATCGAGCAGCACTGTGCCCATATAACTTAGGAACATCACAACTTGAACTTGAATATGTCATAATCTGGAATATAATTGTTATTGTTATTGTGCTCAGAATTAGGATTTACAACATCAGCCTGCAGTGTGGAAGGAAATGCCAACCAGCCTAAACCTCTGTGTCAACAAAACAATTTAATTACCAACAATGGTCAGCTGAGGATGGCCGGGCTGCGCTCCTCCTCGAAAACCTGCTGCCAGTTTGCAGCTCTGGGGGAACAAGTGTGGGACGTGTGGTCTGCTACATAAAAGGAGACATCTTTGTGGAGACAAACTATGTACTGAAAGTATATGATTTCATAGTTCGGTGGAAGTGAATAAAAAAGGATCAAAATGCCACAAAACATCCAAAATAAGGGCCAAGAAATGCACTCAGAGGGGAAAAAAAGCCTCTTCCCTTGCTGTGGGCAGCTCTGCTCGCTCTGTGTTATAAAAAGCCAATCTTCATCTTTTATATATGAAGTTTATATTATAGTAGCAGTTGCTGAGCTTGTTCTTGCTGCGGATCCTCGTGAGGAAGCGTGCCGTCTGTGGACCGGGGCTTCTCACGCTGGCACGCCTGTCATGTGAGGGTCCATTTTGGGGCTCTGACGCAACGCTGGGGGGAGCATTACATTACACTGCTGTTTGGAACAGGCATTTTCACAGCATATGCATCTGATAAATAGGAGGATTTTAAATATCTGCGCATGTGCAGAAGGCTTGTTGATTAGACTGGAATTACAGCGCAGATGTCAAATAACTATGTTTGTTGTGGGAGGGGATGTCCAGTGTATCCAAACACAGAGCGATTCATTTAAAAGCTTTGACCCGGGCTTCCTCCTCGCCACTTGCAATGAATCCCACTAGGGCAGAGGTCAGGAGGGCCCTGGAGGGAGAGGGAGGGGTGGCAGGAATGAAAACAGCAAGTCGAGGGAGTCCCTACATTGTCATGTCTCTTTGAAGACTTACTAAAATCAGAAAGCCAAGCAAAATATGCTGCTGCAGGATCAGACATGAGACACTTGAAAATTCAGGAATTACGTTTGCTAGGAGTGACTGAGAAAATGAGAAAACCAACAGGGGCAGCACGATGTGAAGCAAGACGAGAGGACAAAAGCAGAGGGGGTCTGGTGTTGTGCAACAGTTTGACATTGATCACGGTTGATCAGCGATGACATGGCAGTCTATTGTCTCGTCTGTCTCCAGCGTGCAGCTTCTCCCAGCCTTTCTGTTGTCCTCGTCTGCACTCCCTGTCAACTCTTCCCACACGGAAACATTTTGTGGACAATTGTGTCCACATTTAATTTCAGGATCAGAGGCAGGATCAATATAGGTTGTGATGATTGTGACGGCCAGAGATATGTATTTGGAATTTAAATTTGAAGAATAACAGATATGCTAATTTCAAGACTTGTTGATATTTAATTTAAGCCCGATGTAAAGGTCCAGTGCCTTTAAATTTTACCATTTAAACTTTACCATTTCCTTTTTATGCAACTTAATAATCTTTACTTCAACTCTTCTACACTCTAGAGGAAATACTGTGCTTAGTGCACTCAACCACCACATTTATCTGACAGCTGCAGTTACTTAGTTTTCAGATTTACTTTAAATTCAAAGCAGTTTTATTAGAAGGTAAGTTTACACAATACAATGCATCTTCATGCTGCTGCTTTAAAGTCTTTTTGCATGTGACCATTTACTTAGAAGTTAAATCTATTTCTGGTTCCTTGTTAAAAGTGCATGTGTCAATTACACCAGAGAGTGATTTCCCTTAAACTTCTCATATGGTTTCATTTTGTGTCTCTGCACAAGACACAAAGAGGTCAAATGATCCTGAATTTTGCAAAAAGACAAATAAATTTTTTTTCGAAATGTTGTGTTGCTGATAATTTTACTCTCTTCTTTCTCCCTCCCATTAATCATCATGACCAAGCAGGTGTTATCATGTAACCACTTGCAGTGGACCGATCCTTTTATTTGACCACTTTAAACAAGGTACATCAAAACTACCCAAAACGGTACACTGCATAAATCTCAACAAAAAAATACATCAGTCATGGGTGAGATATTTTTCTGCGGAAAATGTATTTTAATTTGTTATGCACATTTATTGCAATTTAAAGTGCGTATGACATACAAGCTAATAATTATACATTCAAAATGTAAACAGTGAATTAACTTGACATGATAAATGATATTGGTGAAATGGTATTAGTAAAATCAATTACAAAATCATAAATTAAATTCAAAGCAGTTTTATTAGAAGGTAAGTTTACACAATACAATGCATCTTCATGCTGCTGCTTTAAAGTCTTTTTGCATGTGACCATTTACTTAGAAGTTAAATCTATTTCTGGTTCCTTGTTAAAAGTGCATGTGTCAATTACACCAGAGAGTGATTTCCCTTAAACTTCTCATATGGTTTCATTTTGTGTCTCTGCACAAGACACAAAGAGGTCAAATGATCCTGAATTTTGCAAAAAGACAAATAAATTTTTTTTCGAAATGTTGTGTTGCTGATAATTTTACTCTCTTCTTTCTCCCTCCCATTAATCATCATGACCAAGCAGGTGTTATCATGTAACCACTTGCAGTGGACCGATCCTTTTATTTGACCACTTTAAACAAGGTACATCAAAACTACCCAAAACGGTACACTGCATAAATCTCAACAAAAAAATACATCAGTCATGGGTGAGATATTTTTCTGCGGAAAATGTATTTTAATTTGTTATGCACATTTATTGCAATTTAAAGTGCGTATGACATACAAGCTAATAATTATACATTCAAAATGTAAACAGTGAATTAACTTGACATGATAAATGATAATGGTGGAAATGGTATTAGTAATATCAATTACAAAATCATAAACAACATAAATGATACATAAGGAATATAATAAATTGATGTGCTAAAATTAAATGAAATGGGACAAAATTGAAAGGCTCATTCATTGGAGACATGTCAGACAAGTAGATCATGCAAGACCACAAAATGCTTTAAAGGCAGGTAAAGGAATTTTGAAAACCAATACAGAAACTGTCAGGGAACTCGTGTAAGAAATTTAAAAAATGTTGGGATAGTGCATTTTACTAATAATACCTGTGATTTTACTGAAGGAGGCATTTGGACAAAATAATTTCACTTGCAATAGCATATTCGGCACATTGTTGTGTTATTGCTTTTACTCAAGGAAAGGATCTGAATACACCTTCCAACACTGAAAGGTTGTATATTCAATAAGAAATGGGATCCACAGACAAACTGTGAAGTACAGTGGTGTAGTGTCAGCAGTGAAGGATGTCCTTTTTCTGAGAATAAAGAATATAAATATATATATCAGAAAATGTATATCTTCTGACTTTTTTTTTCTTTTTAGTTTTTACGGATACCGTCTGAAACTATTTTGGCTGTCACTTGTTATGCACAGGTGGTGTGTTATTATAGAGCTGATTTATGGCTGCGTAGCTGTGTGCAGTGGGCTGAGTTCAGTCTGGCTCAAAGTGTCCCAGCTGGGCGTGGATCCTCTCTCCAACCCAGACACATCTCATTAAACGCTTCCTGAAGAGCTGAAATGAGTGGAAACCATCCGTCAAATGTACTTGCCCCCACGACCAAGTGGATATAAAAACAATACATTGTTTGGTATTTAAACTGATTTAATGTTTCATTAAATGTTTTTATTTTAATTAGGGAAAAGAAGTGGAATGCAATCATAATGTGACAGCAAGCATTTACATTTGCTCAGAGGGAGCAGGAGTAAAATTGTCTTTTGAGGTTTAGTTTGTTTTCTAGAACAGCTGATGCATTTGAAGATGATTCACTTCCTCTGAAAATGTAAGACATGTACTTTGCATTCACAATAAAAGCAGATGCATAACAATTACACCAGCACTCTAAATTTTGCCCCAAAAAACATAATGGAGAAAATTCTGAGAAAGAAAAAACTAACATTAACAAGAATTATAATAACCATAAACTTTATGCAAAGAAAAGCCCACCATTCAATTTACAACAATCACATCGACCCACTGAATAACTAAAATAGAAGTAGATACAAAACAAGCAGAGGAAAAAATGAAATAAAACCATGATGACATCCTGTACAAAATGCCAAGTCCCCTGGACATTTTTGTATTTTCTGTGGCTGAGTTCTTAAGATTTATGATTATGTTCCAGACAGTGGCCTGCAGAGTCAGTAGGATTGTGGTGGGCAAAGGCTTTCGTTTTATTGAACCATTGGTCTTGAGAGGAGAATTTCCTTTGTATGGCCTGTAAGGAATCAAGCAGAGCAGGCTGCGGATGGAGGTGGTTTGTGTTGAACAGGTGATGTCTGCAGCACACAGGCTCCAGGTCTCTAATACATTAAGTGGGACTGTGCAGCTATATCAGTGTCTGAAGGATGGAATGACAGGTTGTAGTGTGAGTTTTTGTGAGGTGCTCTTGAATGTCGTCTAAATTGCATTCTTGACTTGGCAGAAAGGCCGTTTTTTGCCACACTTGCACATTTTTAATGGCATTCAGTTTCATCAACCTATTTCACCCTCTTATCAGTTTCACACTTGGCAACTGTATTAATGGCCCAGGGAAGTGCAGTGTTGATTTTGGTGCAATCTGAACACATGATACATTTAACATTAATAAACGACCAACACTCTGTAGCAGTCAGTGGGGATTAGGCAGCTGTTGACTGTGTTGAAAGTATCTTCTTCTACGACCTTGTATGAACTATAGAAGACCACCATTTTGATAATATTATAATTTTTATTTCACTGTATCGGACTGAAACACAGCAACACAGTAAAGGCACTAGGCAGTGATCTCCGTCATGGCAACAACATTCAAAGAATAATTTTCATAAATAATAATCAATAGTTTGGCTATTTTTCCTTAAAGTAAAAGTACAATATTTGTTTTGTTATTGCAATGTCATTGATCAGGCTGAATTACTACCCTTTTATTTTGAAAAAATATAAACTCTATCATGTTGAGGATGATGAGGATGATGAGGATTATGTTGATTGCTTAACAAACCTCAGATTTAACTGACATGTGATGTATAAAAAGATGACAGCAGATCAAATAATTCAAACACATGAACAGTAATAAACCAAATTCAGTTCCTTTTTATATAAAACATTGACTATAAATCTTGCAAATAAACCAGGTGGGATGGACACAACGTTTTCTAACTTCACTCTGCACCATCGACTGTTTATAAAAATCTCTGCACACAACGTCCAGCACACAAACAATAAATAGTGACAGTGTATTGTAGAACTGTTTGAGGATGACTCACTTATGACGAGGAATCATTCTGAAGAAGCTCAGGAGCATTAACACTGGACAAGAGAACAGGATTTTCCAAACAGGCACTGCTCTAGTATAAAGTAATTTCAAAATGTCCACGTTTCTACTGGAACGCTTCACTTATCATTATTAGCTTATGACAATATTGATAATGATAATAAAGGTATTTTCTACAGCACCTTCAATCGAGGAAAAGCAGCTCAAAATGCTTGACAGTAGAGAAAGTACATGCACCAAGTGCTTCATGTGAGTTTTGATCAAAAGGCACTATGTGAGCTGCAAACAACATAAAGTATATCATGACTTACTTACTCCATGTTCCAGTTTTGCTCAGCTATCAAATTCCCTGTCTGATCGGGAATGCAGCGACTTTGTTGTTAATATGGGTCGAGTTTATTAATGTTGGACGCTGACAGTGACATTGTCAGGGAGTCAGAGGACAAGGCAGAGCGGAGGAGCGTACTACACATTTGAAATGGGGACAGAGGAAAGGCCTGGTCGTTACAGAGGCAGCGGCCTCCCTGGACTGTGTGATCCTCTGTGTGGACGTAGCTGCCCAAAATGCTTGTGCGAGACTTTTGGCATGAGGATGACACTGCTACCAATCGCACACTCCAAAGTGGATCAAACACTGCGTTTGCCAACTGCTGCAGCATTCCTGTAGGTTTGTGCAATTGCACTGTTCCTTGTGCGTTTTTGACTGCAGCTGAGAAGCCAGTGTGAGGACTGCATTCATCCAAGTAAAGGTCCAGTCATTTGTGAGAGCCAGCGGGCCAGGGCTAGGCCTGCTTGTGACTATTTGCTTTTCCAGCTGTTTCCTAGGCTCGCCCTGCGAGTGGGAGAGAAAGTCTGGTGTGTATATGTGTGTGTGTGTGTGTGTGAGTGCCTGTGTGTGTGTGTGTGTGTGTGTGTGTGTGTGTGTGTGTGTGTGTGTGTGTGTGTGTGTGTGTATGTGTGTGTGTGTGTGTGTTGGTTAGGAGATGGGGATGGGGGCGATGGAGAGATTCCTAGTTCTAGGAAGGAAGATATGAGGAAGAGAGAGCTACAGAGAGAGAGAGTGTGTGTCTGTGTTTGTACAGTTTACGTGAGAGTGTCTCCTCTTCCTGTTATGCCGTAGTGCGTCTACACAGTGGAAACACCCCAGATAACTCAAGCACCATACAGTGTATGTTCTCTCTCTCTCTCTCTCTCTCTCTCTCTCTCTCTCTCTCTCTCTCTCTCTCTCTCTCTCTCTCTCTCTCTCTCTCTCTCTCTCTCTCTCTCTCTCACACACACACACATACACATACACACAGTTGGTGGATGAGATCCTGTGTGCGCATGTGCTCACACAAACACGCCCATATGCCTGGCTGCCCCTCATATAGACTGATCCGCCTCTCAGACACAAAGCCACAAGGGATGGCCTAGATTCCAGCACATGCACACACAGGCATGCTGAAGGAAGAATATCATGCACACTTAGACACATGAATGTCAGGTATATAGATTGTAATCCAGTGATCCAGTGTTTTTCTATAAATAGTTGGAGAATTCAGATAGGACAGGCTGGTGTGAGCTGTGCAGAGCTACACTGTTTTTAAAGGGAATCAATCCATTTATTGAGACAAACAAGTTTTTGAATCTCGCATGGCTCTTTGTCAAAGAATTTACTCACCACTGTATGGTTATTTGTGCATTATTAGTTTATGATGCGACATTTACATGTATGCATCTACCGGATAGTCCTAAAAGATTAATGTCATAATTATGGCAGCGGTTCAATTAGCCGAAGGGAAGTTAACATTAGAGCCAAAGAGCTGTGACACAGTCCCTGTAATGGATGAACAAGAATAAAAACAAAACAAAAAGGAAGAAAACATGTTATTTCACTCAAATCTCTCACACATACATTAGTAGTTCCCACTTCTTTTCCACTGGTATCTAGCCATGCAGACTATATTAGTTTTAGTTGCCTGGGGTTACCAGCCTTGCCCACATTTTTGCAATCACAGTAAAGTTGATATAAATAAAATAATTTAAAAAAATGTGTTTTTATCATTTGAGTTAACAGATTTATACAAGATCATATTAATTAGTGCATATACTAGGGCGGCTATAATAAGGTATATTGTATATACTTTTGTTTTGTATAGTATAGTAGGGTATATACTCCTGTGTAATGTATTGTAATATACTGCACTGTTGTATAGTATAGTATAGCGTAGTATTGCATATTATAATACACTACACAGTAGTATAGAATAGTTAAGTCTGATATACACTATAGTATAGTAGCGTATAGTCAACTATATTGTAGGGCATATAGCACAGCATCGTATAGTATAGTAGGATACATACAATATAGTGTAGTATGTTATAGTATATTACAGTGCAGTAGGATATATACTATAGAATAGGGTATAGTACGGTGCATTAGTGTATATAGTGTAGCACAGTATCATATAACATAGGTAGAAACTATAGTATGGTATTTTATTAGAAACTATTGATACACACAGGATAACAGCAGCTGTTAGCAGAGCGGACATTCCATGCATTCCACTGTGATCATTTTGTTGATGTAACTGAAACAACATCAAACTCCATGTGTGATGGATACATCTCCACTGCTTTACAACAGGTCTGTCAGAGAAGTCAGCAAAACGTATTCTTAGAAACACAGCGGTATAAGTTGCATGCGGAACTCATTCACTCTGCTTTTAGAAAGGCAGGAAACCTGATGACACAGTTGTTTTTAACGTTAATAACAGCACGCCACATATCACATAATGCATGAGGAGGCTGTTTGTCTTTTTAAAGCCTTCTTTCACACAGCACAGAAAGTAAGCTTTAAAGAAAAACCCTAATCCTTTCACAGAGAACTCAAAGCCTCCAATAAACAGGCTTCAAGTTGCCTTTTTTCCATCTGTCAAAGAGAAGGGGGTAATGCTGCCGGTCTAATTTGTGTTGTCTGAAATGTAGGAAAGTTTGGGATAATTCATTGGCATGTAGCCCGCATGGCCATTCTTGTGTGTGTGTGTGTGTGTGTGTGTGTGTGTGTGTGTATGTGTGTGTGTGTGTGTGTGTGTGTGTGTGTGGGGGGGCTATTTCATTGCCTCTGAATTCTTCCACCGAGCAGATAAATGATCTCTGCTGTGTCTCCATATATCCACTGTGGACACACATGTTCTTGGTATGTGTGAACTATCAGTTTCCACCAGCTTCCAGGACAGAGAGATCTCAGGAGAGAAGAGGATGTTGGAACTTTCATATATTATGTATAGGTAAATCATCAATAATTCATGTCAAGAAATAACTTTCAACATTCAATAGTATTACAGCATTCCTTGCACACATATGAATACACATAGATGTATAAATAATAATAGAAATAATTGTGAAATGTCTCACCAGTGACATTTCACTTATTATAACTTTAACATTCAAAAGTATTACAGCATTCCTAAAGCACAACTCTTATACATAATAATACTGACATTTATCACTGTGACATTTCATATGTCTTGTATGTGTCAATCATCAATGATGAGGTTGAGAACAATGTTTAACATTTAAAAGTTTTGCAGAATTCCTCAAACCACAATGTATACACTTAATATTGTAAAATAAAAAAGTAATAAATACAATGGAATTTTCTCAATTATATTTAAGATATCATTTAAAGGTAAATAATCAAATATTCACAACGATATATAACTCAAACACAGTTTTGCATTATTCCTGAAACACAAATGTGTACGCCATAATGTAGTTAATAAAGTGATATTAGTGACATTTCTCAACATGTCAAATTAGTAATTTCATACAGCATGTATAAGTCAATCCTCGACAATAAAAGAGGAGAAATAAATTTGTAAAATCCAAACTCAATATTGCAAAAACGTAATAATAGTGACATTTCCCAACATCTCCCACTCTATATAAATGCAAACAAATCCACTACGCATTGCACGCTGCCGCTTATAGCGCACATGGTTTTTCTTTGTCCACATTTTATTATAGTTTTTTCTATGACATCTATTACAGTGACGACTCTTAACAAATTGTTTACTACCTACCGAGGCCTGCCCGCCGCCTGCTACGTCACGACACACCCCTATATGGTAGGCAGGCAGCTAGAGACTGATCAGCTGCTCGGCCAATGGGCGCGGACCGGGGCCCGGCTCTCCGGCATTGTGATTGGTCGGCGGGGCCTGGATTACATGTATGTATAGATATGACTGAGTGCTAAAGCGGAGGGGGGGCGGGCATTAGGTAGACGTGCGGTGCTGCTGCTGTGTTGATTCAGATCGAGAAAAAAAACTGGACTAACAGGGAGTCGTGTTGGCCGCTGCTGCGTGGATTAATGTGAGTGAATCTGCACTTTGCTGGGGGGGGTCCGGGACGGGACGGGACGGGACGGGGGGGCGGGAGGGGGACGTGTCCACTTTATGGCTTCGTAGGCTCTTTCTCGTGTGGGTTCCGCTTAGAAGTGCATTACCAGGCCGACACACACACACACACACACACACACACACACACACACACACACACACACACACACACACACACGCTGGTAACGTGGTGCTGCTGCAGTTGTTCGGACCTGACCGGGACGATGTGGCCAGTGAGCCCGCGGCCCTGGTGTCACTGGGCAGAGGCCGTTCCACTGCAGCTCCTGCCCCCCTCACACAATAATTACCGTAATTTACCGTGTGTGAATATTAAAAGGACGTTTTCGTGGCGTTTTTTTTTTTCTTCTTCTCCCTTTTTCCGTCTACGTTGCGCAGGGGAAACAAATCCGTGGGACGGCCGGAGCGCAGCTGAAAAAAATGTGGCAATTGAATATGGCCGCGTTGCGTTGGCACATGAGCAAAGTAGAGTGACAGGACCCGTGTGGTGGAGATGGTCATCAGCCTTTGTGTCATGAATAACGCCCACACGAACTTTTACCTCCGCACATTGTCCGAACAACTCTGAGGTTGCGTTGTGTCAAGTGTTGCGTCACATGTGACCCGGCCGGTCGCGGGTCTAGAGTCCGAGTCCCGGAAAGGCGTTCGGCGGGACCGCGGAGGGATAACGGGACTGTCCCCGGGGCTCCTGTCGTGTCGCCCGGCTCCCACGCAGACCGTTACATGGCCCCTGCCTAACCACCCCCCCCACCCTCTCTCTCTCTCTCTCTCCTCCTTCTTCTCCTCTCTTGACAGTTTTTGTTTCGTGAGGGGAAAAGTTTTTCCAGCGTGGGGGAGAGATTGTTTTTTAAAAACCCGCCTTCGACTCCCCCCCCCGGGACACTCGACGGGGGACACGTCCGGGGACCCGGCAGGCTGCGACACCACTCCCCCCCCACCCCCCCTCTGCTGCTGCACAAAGTGACGGGTGACATGCCACATCAGGTAAGAAGACCCTCCGCCGGTGGGATGTTGTTGTGACAGAAAAAAGGCAAAACCCGGTTAGCAAGTCCCGAGCTAGCTGCCGCTGCTGCTGCTGCACACTAGCCCCCCCCAACAAAACGTGCATCTTTCCCTCTTTGTTTTCCACGCTGCACTCGTGTTTACGTGCGCGGAGAGGCCTCGTGGCATTTCGAGGTTGCATATTCATCTCGCGTATCAGCAAACTTCCACTGCTGTGTGTTGTGTGTGTGAGTTGTGTTATTGTTGCAGGCGGGCGCTTCCCTCCACATTCCACACGTGGATGTCTGTCTGCTGCAGGGCCAGTGCGCAAAGCCCTGCCAAGCCCCAGAGCACCTATCGACATCGACGGTGTGTTATTATGGTGGTGTACACGAAGCTGTGTTCGTGCGGATGGATGTTCATGATGGGTTCATTCGGGGAGTACGGAGGTGCTGCCTGTCATTCTGCCTGGAGGGTGGTCCGCAGCTGATCAGGAGGGAGGACAAAGGGAGCGATTAGCATGGAGCTGAGTGGAGCCGAATGGACACGGGGTGGACTCCAGTCACTTAGTTCCTCAATAGTCCAATAATGTATCCAAATCATCACCATCTAATACTGCGGAATTGCGATGGAAAATAATACTAATCATCTGTCGTATTTGATCAGAAAACATGAGACCACACAGGAGGATTTGTGGCAGGGCTGTTGTGTCCTGCTGCATTACTTTAATGTAGGTGTGCCTATGTAATTAGCTAATGAGTGTAGATTATTTATTCACTCACTACGTTTACATGATGGCAGAAACCCGATTTCGGCCGAAATCGTGTTTCTCTATCCATGGGGGGTTAACTGCTCTATCTCAGGGTACATGGCACTGAGAAATCCGACTCTTGTCCGAAAGCATTTCATACCCCGCTACGATAAGTGGCGCTGTTTTCATTACAGCTAGTGGTGATACAGCCATTTCCGCTTGACCTCGTCACCACTCGCAACCATAAACAACAACAGCCTTCAACTCAGCATGCGAGAAAGATGACGAACGGAGAGCAAGGTGAAGCTACGTCCCTCTACATGATGTTGTGCATGTTTACTCTAGGAGTACTGCGAATGCGAACGGCGCATTTGATTAGAATGGTAATGGCGAGTGCCGGCCGGCACCGGGCAGCGACATTTTATCTACGTGTCGACTTCCGGGTCACGGCCAAGGAGGGAGGAGGGGGGGCAGGATCTCAAGCATGCGCAAAGACGTCTTCTCCAGTTGTTGTCTAGCTTCCAGAGTTACATGCGCGCGTTGTCCGATATACGGCCAAATCCGATCTACTTATCTGGGGGTGGTTATCCGACTTCAGTCGGACACAAGAAATCTAGATTTGTGGAGTTACATGACATGGATCTTCGATTGAAACCGGACAACGCCAGAAATCGGGTTTCAATCGGACACATGTAACCGCAGTGAATGTGTGTCACAGCATAGTCCTTTCCATTAACTCGATCATCTCTGTTTATACTGAAGAACTTAACTTAAAATTTAAGATTGGTAGGACATGGGTGGATTTCCTCACTGAGTATGCAGAAGGAAAATGTTGTATTATCTATTTCTTTAATTTTCCTAACTCTCCAATGGACGTTAAGAGAAACAGAAAATGTATAATGGCTGAATAGAAGTGTTGGATGACGCATGGTGCCATGCTACATTACCATAACAGCAGTCGGGCGAAAATAACTGTTAATAATTCTAATATATAATGCTTCGGTGGGTAGGACATGTAAACAAACACATGCCCTCTTGCTGTTGCTGCGTCTTGAAGCGCTTTGGGAAGCTCTTAAGCTTCAAGTGACTTCACATAGATGTTGTGCCGCAGTGATGAGCCATTTCCGAGTTGCGGATTATTGGCTTTTGTCTAAAATACTCCCAAACAACAGAGGATCCAGTGCAAGGTTTTGTAGCTGCATCTTGCTTTGATCGTGGGCAGCCATCGTTGCAACTTGCTGTTTTCTCAATCAATGACATCAGTTTTGTGGATTGTGTTGCCTCTGCACTAACTCTCCTTTTTGAAAATACATCTCATGAATTGCTTACCTAAAAAACCTCAGTCGGTTTTGCTCCTCCTTGAGTCCTCAACAATATACGCGCAAAGTATGTATGAATCTTAGGAACCGTAGACAGTGCTGTTTGTTGACAAGTTCAACTTATTTTATTCTATTCTGCATCGTATGAATCGTATCGTACTTGTGTACAGATAAAAGCAACTATCAGTCAGGATTATTTTGTCTTTTGGATTGTTCATACTCTCTTTATGTTACAGTTTGTAGAGTTTAAGTGGATATGCTTTGATCCCGAATCAAAATATCAGTGGTTAATGCCCATGATCAAATTCTTTTCATAGTGAAATTGTGTTTCACGTTGAGGCTTGAATTTAAACAAAACCATCAGTTTTGCTTTGAATGAGAAATGATATTTAGTTAAATCCTTTTGCAGGGGTATAACTGTCTTAAAATAATAATGGGGATTATGTGAAAAGGGGGTTTCCCCCTTTTTTCAGCATAGTATGTGAAAACACTGCTTTGTTTGTGGTGACTTAAAAGGGACGGTTCCAGCCTTCTTTTTTGTAGTGTTAACTCCACTTACTTTGATGAAAGACAATGCACCTTTGTTAGATTTGACACAACCAGGAGATTATAAAGTTTATGTTTTGTTCTTTGAGGGACATGTTATTTTTCCTCATTGTGGTTTTGTTACACTATTTGTATGTTTGCTTGGTTTAGCACTTTGAGATTTTACATGGTAGCTGACCTCCTACATTGAGTAAACACACAAAAACACTACAACCTGCAATAACATGATTCACTGACCACTTACCTCCCACTGCTGCCTGGCCAAACGCTTCTATTTCAAAGACTGGATGGTTTCATGTTGCCAGCTAAAGGACATACAGTGCAACATGCACTGGATCTTTGGAGTCAACATGTTGATCACAGTTCTATGAGTCTGGAAATAACTGGAAAGGGACAATCACACTGTCACACAGGACTGGAAAACCTCACCAAAGTCTTGCTTTTGTCTTCAGTGGTAAAGGGTACAATCGGCCTTCATTTCCATGTTTTAAATTACTCCTTTGTAGCCACAGGTTTTTATCGGCTCTATAGTTTCCATCGTGATTTAAAGCATGGAACCCAAGCAACACATTACTCTTTGCCTTTTCAGTCACCACCGTTGGTAACTTCTTTGTCTCTGATACACGTTCCATCTGTCTCCATTCAAGCAAAGCTACAATATCATTCAGTTGGTGTTGAGTGTTTTGAAGCTAAGGTAAAAGCTAAAGGAGTAAGCAAAAGTTTTCTGGCACATTTGTAATTGAATGTATCACAACAAAAAGGAAGTCAAGTAGGCAATCATGTTTTAGCAGGTTTTCTCTGTTTAAAGAACCCACACATACGTGCTAAATTTGGTGTAATAAGGCTGTAATAAGGGTGTTATAATATCTGTCACTGTGTTGATTCCTTCTTATTAAGCTTCCCTCCAGTATAAAGGGCCTTTCTCTGTAATGAAGTGCTCATTGGAGCACATTATGCCCGAGAGGTTTGTATTCTGCTGAGTTACAAGCGGGTTGTAAAATGATAACAGATGCATAGGGGCCTCAGATGCACAGGGCCTCAAGGTGCAGCACACTTTTTTAAAACATAAGCGATTCCCTGACAATATGGAATTCTTGAGTGCAGTCGTTTATGAACACACACACACATTCACACATTTGCACCAACAGGTCTGCACACTTACACACTTTGTTGCCGTGAGTTAAAAGTTTCCAGTGTCTTTGTTTGGTTCATGGGTTTAAAGACGGTGCTGCTTCTTATTTGCTTTTAAAGTGATATTTAAATGCAATGCAAATAGAACGGTTGTTTGACAGTTAAGACTGTTCATTCTGTTTGATGAAAGGGATCTTAGAAACAGACATTTAAAATAAGTTGTGTTGACATACACAAGGTGAGTTCTATCCTGATAAGGCAGCGTTTGACACTGAGTGAGGTAGCTGCGGGGCGAGGCTATGATGAGCTCTGTCTGCCTGTTGAGAACTGCATGCCCGACGCAGGAACATGTACAGCTAAAGCAGAATCTCTTGGTGTAATGTTGAGTTCTGCCTGCCAATAAGAAATGCGTCTATTGGCGGTCAAGTGGGCCAGGATTTATCCCAGCACTCACAATGACTAGTCCAACTATAAGAGACAGGTTCATTATCAATGCAGTTGTGAAAGAGAGACAGCAGGACAACAAAGGACGAAGCAAAGGCACAGCTCTGCAATGACACCTTTTTATGCTTTTATGAGAAGTGGAAACATCTTTACGGTGCATTAAGAAACTGTAGCCGACAAATTGCACTTGGGTGAGCTGCCAAATTGTAACCCTTGCCTTTTGGGTCTACAAAAATAACTTGCAGTCCCAAAAATCTGGTTACTGTTACAAAAGATAAAACTAAGCAACAATGTCAATTAATCGAGATAAACAATTATAGATAGAAAATAAGACAATTATTTTTCTTTATTATAACATTCTTATTAACATTCATGCAAACATCTTATAACAATCAGAAATACCCTCAAAGCAGTATTTCTAATTTACGAGAGCTACAGTGATTTTAACATTGTAAGGCAGCATATAATCATATAATATGTTGTATTGTCTCACATTATGGTAATATTGGCCACCCCAACACAAAATATGCTGGTTTTCATTGTTTGCTGTAGCTACTGTTCAATCTGTCACTTGTGTGTAAAGCCTTTCCTTAGAAGACTGTTCTGCCCATACGTGTTGGTGGTCACATGCTGGATTCATGCAGATACTGTTTTTTGACAACTGTGTTTAATCAATTGGTGATGCTTGGGGTTATGTGGCTCTCAGTGATTTTATTTATCTTTGGAAAGCTGTGATGTTTGTTTGTCTTGGTCTTGTCCAGAGTCAATGCTGTGGTTATGGGTCTTCAAAGTTCAAGCAAATATTTGTATACTGATTCCAGTTTAATCTGCACTGATCGTCTCAGATTTAGATAATCCCCTGTAGCAATACGTTGTCACAGATGGAAGCTCGGGCTCAGCTCGGGATGTTTTAAAGCAACTGGTGATGTGTAGGGATGTTCTAACCAAGTTTTTTTTTGTTTTGGCCTAAATCCCCATCTAAATTATTTATCATTGGGCATATCCAATTCTGAGTCCGATCCAATACCTCTATTCACCCAACTGTTGATTAATCTTGACGTAACAGCTGTGGCTACTAAATCTGACAGACCTTCTTTTTCACATTTCTACTTGCTACAAGCCGTAGAACTCCTCTGTTTCTCTTATTATTTGTAATTTTTTGTGCATGTTTATTTGTTTGGTAAAATCGTAAATAAAGCTCATCGGGAAAATTATGGGACCATACTTTTTTGACTTTTTGCCCTCGCAACAGAGGTTATGACCCATATAATTACACATAAAGATTTTAAGTTGTCATTCAACTAGCTCTGTATGGTGTTGTCTATTCTCTTGAATTTTCCCCTTTGTCTGTTCAACCATGGTAGTCACACTGACCAGTTTCTCCTCTGCCAAACGTGCTGCGTCACCCACCCCCTGCATGGTACAGTCTTTTTTTCCCCCAGGAAAGACCTACCAGACACCAGGTGCCTGCAATAGCAAAATGTTAAAGCTTTCCTGAACTGGTCAAAGGTTGAATCATTATTGTGGAATAACTCGGCAGTAGAGAGGAGATAAAACGGACGTTTGGTTTGTGCTCTTTATGACTTTCACATGTAACACATTATTCCTTTTTGGTTATTCCTTTATTCCTACAGCCACAATCTCCTTCTCGCCTCCTCCCTCTTTAATATGAATGTGCTAAACGGGGGCTAATGGATTCCTTATGGGAGGTACTTGTGTAGATGCAAAGGCTCTGGTGTTGTGGCTGGGGTGATTAGGTCTTGTTTGAAGTCCCTAAGGGGCTTGGCGAGATAAACGTCAATAGCTGCTCACCTCACTGTTTAAGGTCACAAGACACCATAGGAGTTGTGCTCACGGACTTGGAAGTTCCCAGGACTTAACAACTGAAAAACATGGTGGTGGTAAACCTAGGCATAGACCATAGCGATCACAGGGTTTGTGCAGCAGGTTGTGGTCTTTGGTAGCTAAACGCAACATGAACACTGACAGAGTTCAGTTCCCATGAAACACAAATGTATTCACCATTGGAAATGAAAGGCTATTTAGATAATAGTGTCCCCATCAGGATGCAGTGCATTGCTCTTGTATTGTTGCGTACAGAGAGATGGCGTTTCTGGCAGTTTGATTCTTGTTGAAATTCATGTTTTTCTCCAAGAGCCATTTTTTATGTCATGCAGTTTTCAAGATGCATGATAGGATGGGTTGAATATGGGAAATGCCTCTGTGTAGTACTGTGCAACTCAGAATTGAACAATACATCAATTCAAGGATTGCATTGATGTGCCTAGAGATAGTGAAACTTTGGAATACATGGATTTCTTATTTTCCTACTCCTGAATTCTATCAAATTGGCTGCAAGTACTTGTCAGACTGACGGAAGATAAAGCATAGGCCCAGTTTTCCTTTAGCAGGGTCATGTGGGGCTTAACGTGCAGCTTAAATGCTTAACAAGAGACTAAAATCACCATCAGTCTGACTTTGCAGAGGTGACTCAGATAACAACTTGAGTTGGTGTTCTAGTGACAGCTACTTATTGAACCTCTAGTCTGAAATTCATAAATTGATTTGGCCCAACAAAGGTCAGACTTATTGACACATAGTTTTATAGTATGGGTTCTGTAAATGTCAGGCAAAGTTAGTTTTTCACCTTTGTCTCCCAACAGGGGCAATGTAGTGAGACATTTGGCCACAGGTTGGTCAGAGTTTATTCATGCAACTTGTATGACATGATGGGAAAGCCTTCAATTTTACTGTTTAAAAAATATGCACAATTGCTTGCATTTTCTCATGGCACGCAAATAGCAGGTCTATGAACAAGAAGCAGTCAAAGTCTCCCTGCATTTTGATTAAGCTTAATTGGAATCAGACTGGCAAACTCCAGGCTAAAGATATTTCCCTTATAACCGTCACTGCCTTCTGTGTGGATAAATGGACTCTGTTTCCATTGATTTAAATGGAGGCTTTTAATTAGACTGATGTGAGACTCGGGTTGCATGTGTTTTACTACCACACTAAAAGCACAGCTTGCTCATTAGTGCAGCCACTCATTAAACCTGGAAGTGTGTGTTTGGACACGTATGAAGTTTCCTGGGACTTGGAGAGTGACAAGCCCCTTTTGAAATGGTCTGTTCAAGATGGTGATGTTGTGCCTACTACTTCGTTCTGTATTAAAGGTGCAAACACGAAGGGATGAAATGGTTACTGTTTTTTCCGATTAACTTTGATAAAATTCCTGGCGTAAGTATAACCGTGTCAAATTTAAATCATCATTAACAGAGGTTTTAAAGCTGCTAAAGCCGGTAAAACTGTCCAGCATTCACCACAGTGCACAACGCTAGGCCTACAATCAATGCTTTCACCACACAAGCCTTAGTGCATATATGTGGACAGTTTCAAAATAATGACACTATTGATTTGATCATTTATTATCAATTAATACATTTATTGTATTTTTTTGTAGGCTGCTCTTACTCTTAAAAAAAAAAATCCCATTTTAACATGATAACATAATGGTGATACAAAATATCATACTGTTTCATCTCTACAACCCTTCAATGTGGAGGGTTATTCGATGGATTGAACATGATACATTTTTTAAAGTTGGGAGCTTTGTTTTCAGACTATTGGAGAGAACCAGCAGCTGCTCTCACACATAACAATCGGAAATCAAATCTTCTAGTGACGGTCATCTTTTAGTATCATTCTCCCAAAGGGATGTTTTTGCGGGAATTACCACGGAGTGACCAGGAAACATTTGTCTCCTTGTTGCTCGCTCTTTCTGTGTCTGTCTGTTGAGGGCTCAGTGTAAGGGGCTTTCAGCGAGCTGCTAACCCTCATTCTCAACCTTTTTTTCTTTTTTTCTGTCTTTCCTGATGTTACTGTAGCACAGAAAGGGAGAGACCACCCCCGAGGGTGATTGGTTGTAGCTCAACAGGCCCCCCACAGAAGGCTCCTCCCCTCTCATCCTGTTTGTGGGACATGTTGAATCTGAAAGTGTTGTGGATGCCCAGGCACGAGGCCACGCACACGCACACGGTTCATGTCAATATGTTGTTACTATATAAATATTTCATGCCTCACTGTGTTTCTCTATCGTTTTGCCTGCATCTTTTTGACACGTGTACATTTACACGCACACACACACACGCACACACACACACAAACACACACACACACACACACCATGAATCCAGAGCGAATCCGACAGGACAAAGCATGTTGTTGCTCACAGCTATAACACTTAAATTCTCACTCTTTCCCATCGAGGTCCTGATGTTTAAATTGTTAGAATGTGATAGTAAATAATCTACAATGACTTTTAGAGTTGGATTTAGTATGTTCCATCTTTTTGACAAAAAATATTTGACTTCTGCTCTTACATTTCTAATTGGTTTTAAAAAAGTCAGGTGTCTGTAGAAATGTTTTATAAGCGCTAAACATTCGCTTTATGAAATCTGGGTTTGTCCTCTCTGTAAATCTGCTTTTAAATCCTGACTCTCCATCTCAACTTGTGTCTTCATGTTTTATTTCTCATTTATTAAAGGCTATATCAGAGCTTTTCAGAAAAGACAAGTGTGTGTCCTGTAAATATCTGCAACAGTTGAATACAAACATTTGGGTCATCTCGATATATATATATATATATATATATATATATATATATATATATATATATATATAACAACTTAATGTGTGGATTTCAATTTTAAGATTTTAAAGAAAACAAAGAGAGAGAAGCAGACATGCAGAAATGTTGTCTTTATTGCTTCACCTCAGGTGGTTAAAGTAAGTTTTATTTGCATACTTGTTCACTGTCAAACGAAAACAGGATGGGTTTAATGCAACACAGATTTCTCTTTTTTTGCTTTGGTTACAAAATTGGTCTTAAATCAAATTCCTGGTAGCAGTAAAGTCTTAATTTGCCTCTAAACTCGTTCCTCTTACAGTCCGTCTCTGCCTCATTTCTATATGTTGTCGTTTTCTCTCCTCCCTCCCCTGCACCGCCAGCATTTTACGCTTGTTATTATCTTCTCTCTGAACCACTGTCTCCCTCTCTGTGTCCTTACTTTTGCATACTGCATTTTTTCCCCTTGTTATGGGGTTTCCTTCTTTTTATTGCCTCTGTTCCGTTCCTGTTTTTCTCTCCTGCTGTGTGCTGTATTATGTAGCATTTAAGACTCGCTTTGCTTTTCGCAGGAGCTGTAGTCTGCTTGGGACAGATTTGCTCTAGTGCTGCGCTGAACGTAGCTTGTAGTGTATGCCCTAAAGTATGCAGTATGCAACTAGGACACACACACACGTAGAGTCTCTTTCTATAATATTCTGCATTCTGCTGTGGCCCTATGCTCTGACTGAATATTTCTTTTGAGTTTGTTGTGGCGATGACTGTTTTTTGCTGTTTAAATTATTTTGAACTGCTCTGACATTGTTTGATGGGCTGATTGGACGGCTCTGTTTCATCAGTGAAGAGTGGCTTTACTTTATTATCTAATGAAATTATATTTTGATTATCACATGCAACAGTATTATGGATTTTATTTTGATGAAAGGCTCACTGAGCCAAATGGGATTGAAATGATTTAAATCTTACAGAGTGAGTAGCTTAATAACATATTTAGTGTGATCCTGTTTTTAAAAGAAGTAATGAAACAGTTTACATAAAAAAGTTTCTTATACCATGATCTCATGTGTTTTAAGTTAGGTAATAATTGCGTAAGAGCAGCCTTTTTGATAAATTACTAATAGCTTGAAGCAGAAATGCCAGCTTTTACTTCAACTTTTCTTGGTCTGAAAACTGTGGTTTGGGCTGCAGGGAATTTTAACAGGCATTTTTCATTTTAACATCAAATTATTTTAGTAAATCAATTGAGTATTTATCAGAATGAAAAAGGGTTAATATAGTTATTAATCTGCAGATTTATCTAAAATAATGAAAACAAACTTAGGCTGCAGCCGTAGCTCAGAGCAGGATGGTTTAATAAAATGAATACGGCATATGTGAAGCAAGAGGAGCAAGGCTTTATTTATTAAGCTGTTTGGGCCATTAAACAAGGTTTGAGAGGGAACCCAGCGTGTATGTGTGTGTGTATGTGTGCGTGTGTGCACACAAACACACAAACAGGGAGCGGTCTGCACCAGTGTTAAAAACATGAAGAGAAAGTGAAGGCCACCAAGGCTGATCTCATAAACTAACCCTAACCCTCACTGACCATTACTTTAAAACTGAGCACTCAATTAGAGGTTCTGTTTGCAGATGAGCCTGCTGGGCTGTGTAGTTGGCAGCCACACCAAAAGGAAATAAAACGTTTTTATACATTTATACAAAATCTTTCTACTTCCACACAGAGAAGATTGCAGTCTATTTTTATCTTTTACCCGTGGAAGCCAGACAACTTAAACTAAAGCACACTTTGAAGTGATCCTACTATTACTTTGTTTGGCAGATAAGTGGCATTGCTGGTTTAATTTTCAGGCCTCAAGGCAGTAAAATCTGAATTTAAAAATTTGAATTGGTGTTTAGGCAATTGTTGTGATGATATATATAGCAGTGTGTTTACAGTATTATTTTGTGTCTGTTTCTGGGGACCAATATTTATGAGTGTGTGCAATTTGGTGCAATGGACTGTTGGGCCATATCGGCAGAATGCGCTCTACTAAGTTCCATTTGAGTTCAGATTGGGAAGGATGGATGAATATATTGTGCAGTGTCTTTGCTCAATGTTCCCTCTTCTAGTGTGTGTGTGTGACATGCTTTTGGACCTGTCAAAATATAGTTGCGTCTGACACGTGGATGTATATGTGGATGAAAATTGTGTGCGCGTTGGTAGAAATGTGTGAGTCATTGCATGTTTGGATCTGGCATGCTGGTCATGGCATAAACATGATTGTGTCTGTCACCATACAGTATGTCAATAAAAGTGACCTACTGTATGGTGTGTGTGTTTAGTATATATATATATATATACAAGTGTGTGTATATATATATATATATATATATATATATATATATATATACTTGTTTGATTTTTGCCCATGCTCTGTGTGTGTTTGTCGGTATCCAGTGTTTATGCTGAAAGCTGACACAGCTGTTTCACAGTAACTGCACTGTTTCGCAACACTATCTACAGTTTCACTCCAGTCGAATCCTGCCACTTCCCTCTATCACAGTTTTTCCCTCCCTCTCCCTCCATCTCAGATTTTCTCACTGTGTCGTTCCACTACACCACTTGTGCAGATTCATTGTACCAATGTGTTTGTCGCATCTCTTGATGTGTTTACACATAGCCATTATGCCGTCCTGTAGCCTGTAAAGCTCACTTTTGCAAAATGCATTCAGAGCTCTGGAACGTTTGTCATTTAAAAAAAAAAAAGTGAACCTTGTCTAACCTGGATAAACAGAATTTAATCACACTCTTTTTAAAATGCTGGTCAGTGTCAAATTCATTTTATTGTGCATTATAGTCTCACGATTAACTATCACCTCATTCAGACCCCTTGCTGTCAGAAGTGTCATTTAATTCAGAAACCTAAGCTACAGAGAACCCATGACTGTGACCCCAATTAATATCAAGCGTAGTGGCACAGTTTCTTTGTTACTTTATTCATAGATTGTCTGGTTTTGATAGGGCTGAAAGGATCAGGACGAAAGCATATGGATCTCATCATGGTATTTCACTGTCAAAGGCAGAAACCATTTCAATAGAAAATGTGAAATTAACAGACCCACATTTGTAACCATTTAGAATTGAAGCAACATTGTAATTAGTTGGGTTGAACTGGTAATTGTGACAATAACTGGACCTTTGTTACTTTGTTTCCTTCCAAATCATTGTCATGCCCATAGTCTCTCCTCACAAATGTTAATGTCAAATGTTTTTACTACACTGACGCGCTTTATAATGTTATTAATCTGAAAATGGAAATATGAATCTGTTTGTTTCAAGTTGATGCATATTTGGAATAGCATACAAAGATGGAAAAATGAAAAAAAAAAAAAAAAAGGATACCATTATCTCAGGCAGGAAAAGTGGAGCCGTACATGTAAAGGAAACGATGAAGATGTCAAAAGAACTTTTGGTGATAAGGTGTTGACCTGACGTAAACAATGACATTTGATTCTCCTCAGTGGATTAAATATTTTACATTCTGCTTCCTCCTGTGCCACCTTAAATACTCCAGATATTTCTGTGTTGTTGTGAACGCGTCTGGGCAGAGAACCTCCTGCTGCGTTGTTCATGTGTGAAAAGCAAACTCTGAAGACAGTCCCTCAGAGGTTTTAGCTTTAACACTTTCCGAGGCTGTTTACATCCATATTGGGTGAATCGTGTTGACATGTGACATATTTCTGTTGTTTTCTTTAACATTGGAGCAGGACAATGATATTCCACACGCTGCAAAAACAAACGCTGAGCGTGTTTTTTTCGCTATTGTGGCCAAATAGTGGAATAATTTAGACTGGTCAAGTTAGGTCGTCTGACTTCTTTCCAAGTGAAAATATCTTTCACAAAGTAGAAATCCAACTGAAGACAAACCCTCCTAAAGGAAGCAGGGATAACAGATGCCTGGCTTAAGCATTACCTGGAAGGATTAACACATTTCTCAGCGGACCCATCACACTATACTGTACTTATTTGATATTTGTTTTAATATTTATCAGCAAAAACAGATTTTAGCTGTCGCAAAATAAATGTAAATTCAATGGCACTGCTGTTTTTTCTTTATGAAATTGCACAAAGATCCTTAGAAGGAAACCCAGCAATACTCAGTCGTGGTAAAATAGATCCTTTCAGCCCTGTCATCCAGCCTGAGGGGCCCCTGAGCTGGCTGCGAGCCAGTGGCAGCAGGGAGGTGAGGTGCTTTAATTCACCTTAGCCAGGAAAGGAAAGTGTTTACACCAGAGTGAATCAAACAGTGGAAACAACTTTTGTGACTAGACTGACCGAGCGAATAATGATAACAGTCTGCGTTGTCTCATAAAACCTGTGGGCCTCGACAACTCGGGCAAACAGATTTGAAGTAACAGATTTTATGAAAAGACTGAGGTGTCTAATATTGACATGTTTGTTATTATAAAGTTATGGCAGATGAGTTTCCATTGCTTGAAGTGAATAAAATATTTAAAAAACCCACTCCCATATATATTGACAACATTTGACTCAAAGGAATACATCTAAATGTAAAAAATCCTCAAAATATCCTCTCTGATATTATTATATTATCAGTGTTGCACTTTTGCATTCGGTGTGTAAACCTGGTAAGTCTCACTTTACTGGTGAACATGTAAAATTTTAGACCTGTAGCCAAAAAAAAGTTTTAGATGTCGACTCTTGAGTCGTTAGGTAAGTCTCTCCCCCCCGCCCATAAGTTCTGTAAAACTTCAGTTTTACAGAGCTCATGTCAGTAATGTATTGTTGTCTGAGCTGTTAAATGTAAAACAGGTTGTGTTTTTCTCATAATTAATCATTGATTGTATGCAGATGAATTTGTTATATTTTTCCCTGCGGTGCTGCTTTGCAACAGCTGTAGCGCTGTAGGATTTATGCCCTTCACGCGGTGCTGACAAATACAATGACAAAATGAGTCTATAAAATAAGTATTTCCTGAGTTCGTACTTTGGCTGAGAGGCTCTTAAAGTAAACAGTGAGGTCAGACATATTTTACAAACAACATTGTGCAATATTCATCAACAATGTGTTACGTTATATGCTGACATGTGCAGGATGAATGTAAAGGCCTGGCTGTTCGAAGGCTAACTGTGTTGCTAAATGTGGTTTAGGTATGAAAGAGCAGTCTGACGAAACAAAACTGTTTGGGGGGATTTTATTGTCAACATGTGTCATACTGGTAGTATGTGCATGATGTTGGTGATAGCAGTTATTTCTTTTAATATGTACCCTGAGTCGTAATAATAAAAAAAAAAGTATGAAGACCTCAGATCACCCTCAGCCGCACATTTCTTCTCTACCCAGCCTCCCTTCTGGCAGCTTTGCGAGACTCTGCATCAGTTACATAACCCTGTCATTCCACGGATGCCTTGCAACAAAACTGTTTTTCTTTAACCGTTAGCCTTTGAATCGAACTGTTTGTCCTTTAAAAGCCAGTGTAGGCATTAAGGATGACCTGTTGATTCATCTTTCATGGTTTCCCCTGCCATTATAAGACTTATACACAGAACCTCAGCATTGTTGTGGAGTGCTCAAACAGAATGAGCAGAAGCAACTATGCTGACTATGCCGTATTAACCCTAACCTAATGTGATATGTTTATTCATGACAGCTAGGAATGTCACAATACCAGAAATCCATTACCCATACCTCTGAAATTCACAGATTCTTGATGCAAAATTTGTTAAGTATAGTGTAAGGGAAAATTGGGTAATGCTGCACACAGTGTGATAACAAAAATACACATTCATCTAATTTGTGCTAGCAGTAGTTTATATCCATCCATCATATATACTGCCTATCCTTTATGGTCCCAGGGGGCTGGAGCCAATCCCAGCTGATATTGGGCGAGGGGTGGGGTACACCACCAGATTGGCAGCCCACCACATACAGAGAGAAACAACCGTTTACATGCAAACTCCACAGGGAAAGACCCAGTTAAGTGAGGGATCTCTTAAGTTATTAAGAGATTGTAAAACCGGTTTTGGTTCATTATAAGTTTAGATGATGAGAAACACTGTAGTAGTAATCACAATAATTATGTGGTAGCCTGAATCAGCTGACTGAATTAAGCTGTACAGTAAATCTCAGTTCTGGTGTGTGTATGTGCACACATGCATGTTCCTGTAAATGTGTGTATGTGTACACAGCCACAGAAACCGAGAAAGAGTAGTTTTGTTTTCCAAGGATGTATGCTAGTTTACCCAGAGAGGAAAAACCACGCAACAAACAACAGCCACAACAAGTCTAAACATGGGGTGATGATTTGTGCTCCTCCTCCCCATTCTCTCTCTCTTCGGTTGTGGTTTTTGTTTTCTACAGCTCTGTGATTGCAGTGATCTGTTGAGGACCTCATGCCTGGTTTGGAAATACAAGTCACTCAGCCTCTTCGGAACATACACTACACAAATACAAGTGATTACACACATAAATCCATTAATTCTGGCACGTTGGCAGGAGGAAACAGATGAAAGCATCACTTGACGTCTGCAAACACACTTTGCTCTGTGGGATCCCTCCCATGTTCCACTTGTTTACAGTTGTGCTGGTCACCGCAGAGTTGAAGCTGTCACTCAGAATCAGTTCCTACTTTCACATGTGGTGATTCAGACCGCCTGTTTAAAAAAGAAAAGACAGCCATCATTGACAGACGTGTATGTTATGGCTTCACCAAAGACTTGATCCACAAATCCTGTTTTGACAGTTGCTTGTACTGGTGATTATGCGTTTGTGTTCTAATCATACAGATGTGAAAGATTGGTTGGTGGGGTTCTTGCATGACTTTCAGGGTGTGTCATTGTCTGTAATGCCTCAATTTGCCTTCTCTCCTTTTTTTGTTTTTCTCTCCTTGGTCGTATTTCAAGGACAGCAGATTTGCCAAGGAAAATAATCCATAAAAGCAGCGGCAGAGAGGACAGCTTCAATGACATGTCTTGAAGAGAACTTTGTATTTTTCAAGAAAATTATGACATTCTATTTTCATACACAGGATGTCTAGATATGAAAAACTTTTCTTTGGACCAGATACAAATAAACTTAGAGGGAACTAGAGAAAAACAGTGAGAACCAATTTATATTAACAACAATAAATTGTTTCACGGCGCCTTTCTTGACACCCTTTGGCACGGTCCAATGTGTCAACGGATGAATCATTAAAGTAAAACCAAGAGTTGAAATCCGATTAAGAGACACAAATACCTCAATAGAACATGTTTGTCACACAGGAATAATTGGAAAATGAAACCAAGTTTAAAATCCGGTTAAATGGCATTGACACCTAACATCCAAAATCTTCAAATGTTGGATGTTCGAACTGTTGGGTTGTGTCGAGTTGACGTCCAAATGTTTATTATCCACAACCTTACTGCCATTTTTCTGGAGACATCCTTCAGACAATGCGGTGTAGGACACTAGGGTTGATTGGTGGAACGATGCAGGTCTTGAAGCATCATCAACCCATGCTGAACAAAAAATAATTTTCCCTAACCCTAACCCTTTCTGACTTTATCCTGACTTAATAAATATCAAGTTTATTCCAGAACTTTCAGTATTTGGATGAAGAAGCTCTTAGGGCTCTTGGTGCTGGATTCTGATTGGATGGCAGGCTTTCCCCCAGAAAACTGGCTAAGCCTAGTGGTAGGGCCGCTAGAGAAGCCGACCGGCGGCCGACCGACGGCCGACACCGTGTTTTTGTAAAAAAAAAAAATTTTAAAAGTTGAAAAGAATTTTGAAATTATGACAATTATGTGTTATTGTAAGACATTTATTAACAATACTTATTAACTAGTGCTGTCAAATGATTAAAATATTTAATCGCGATTAATCGCATTTATGTCAATTTTCGTTTTAATGCTCTTATCAACATGGAAAAGTGGATTGGCTTGCTTTATGCAAATGTTTTATTTTATTGAAAAACAACATTGCCAAACAGGGCGGTACAAAATAAAATTATAAAGAGCACATTTCAGGTAAACAAGGACTCTAGTGCAGTTAAACCATGGCTTAATATTAAAAAATGTTCAAGTTTGCTGTGAACATAGCCGCCAGGCCTATAAAGCAGTGGGGGAAACCCTGGATGGTTTCTGTTAACTTTTAGAAATCAGATAATTTAACTGGACACCTATGACGTGGGTGTTTGATTAAACTGTAGGTAAAGACAGGAACAGCTGCGCCTCAACTAAAGACAAAAAAAGGGTGTGAGGAGATTCTCAATGAGAACCGTGCAAATGTAATTTTAAATCGGTATCATGTTAGCATAAATCCGGAAGTCCAGATCAACAAACGATATGAAGAAGAAAGAGGACTTGTATAGCATTAGCTCTGGTGAAAGTGGAAGCTTAAGTCTGAGGGACAGCTGCTGGGAGGAGGAGAGGGGATTGGGGGGAGGAAATGTAAATGAAACTGCATTGATGTTAAGAGATGTTAAGTTATGGGTAAGAGTGAGGGACGGAGAGAGAGCGATGTCATGACAGAGAGAGGAAAGAGAGAAGCAGGCTGTGCAATATGAGCGAGAGAGAGAGGGCTAATGTAATATTATCTCTTCTGGACAGACCGTTTTAATAAAGTGTTTTAGAACAAATTGTTATTCTCTGTTCTTGAGATTGGCTGCGAACTGTGAAATGTCTTTTTCCTGGATTTAAAACTGGTCATGACTAAAACTCTCTTATATAACCATCATTGTACTGTGTATTGTACTCTCTGGTTTATTTTATTGACTGAAGTAAGTCAATGATTCAAACCATCAGTTGCAGACCCATCAGTCAACAGTTCAAATCGAGCAGAAGTGTATTTCTTTTGTCTGTCACTGTTCTTCAGGGGCCATTTCCTTCCTTAGAAGTAGCTGCAAACTGAGCGCTGTTGCTTTTATGCTCCTCCCTTCTTTACCTAAAGAAAATGTCTGTGAAAGGTGCAGCTGAGGGCGAGTCTGAGTGAGAGGAAGGCAGTTGCTCTGTCGAAAAGGTTATCTTCTGTCTCCAGCTTAAAATTGGTGAAATTACGGCTAACAGCAACTTGGTATGCTTTTTTTGTAGTTCTAAGCTTCAGAGGAATAACTTTGCCTGTGTACTGTAATACATGACTGTCGCTGTCACCCTTAATGTCCCACCAAACCATGTTCAAAAATCTGTCATGAATAATCATATATTCATATATAATCATATTGTTTTGCCTGATGAGTGCAAGTTGGCACACTGGCCAACTTGCACTCAGGCAAAACAATATATACATTTTATATATAAAACAACACATTTCTGTTTTTGTTTGTACTGCCTGGCTCCTATTACTTGATTTTAGACAGGGTCCAAGAACTGTTTCTAAAAATCCATGTAACGTGCATCATCCTGGCTGTTTAACAGCTTTTTATTTCTTCACACAATGAAGACAATTCTGTCTTTAGTTTTCAGACCAAAGAACTGTCTGTAAGTTGTAAGTTAAACAGGCAAAGTTGCTGACAAGAGCAAAGCAGGGGATATCAAGCCAGCTGAGGCGGGAGTCGTGTTGCTGAGCAGCTTTCTCTGCAGGAGCCATGCGCACACACTGTGCATGGATGTGCAACAAACACACACTTACTCAATAACGCCCTGCTGTTTGGATTTTACAGGGGCTGCTCTGACCGAAGTGAAGTGATGTATCAAGAGAAACAAGCGTTATTTACATGCATATATATATATATACACACTAGGGCTGAACGATTTGGGAAAATAATGTAATTGCAATTTTTTTCCCCAAATACTGCGATTGCGATTTAATATGCGATTTTTTTTCGGTCGACCAAGGCAGCCCGACCAACCTCCGTACGCAAGGGTCTCGTAAGGGCCCCCCCCCCAGACATGCCGCCAGAACTGCGCATCCCCTGAGGCAGCGGGTGAGTGAGAGACCTCCGCTGCAAGTAACGAGCCAGTTTTTATTGAATAAAGTTATATATAAAAAACGGACAAATGCACAGGCCACAGAGTCAAACAGTACAACTGCATGTATGAACAGTTTTCTGAAGTTAATGAAATGCTCCCACTCCTCAGACTTTGATTTTTAACCCTTTCGAACACAAGTCACCTAACAGACAGAGTGTGTGTGGAGCCACAACACAGCAGACATGAGGCGGTGTAAAGACCTCGAGCGTCCCGTTCATGTCCGGGTGGTCGTGCAGCGGTACGGAGGCGACGGGCCTCAGCAGGAACCCCCCCATGTTGAACACATCCGTCTCGCAGATGTGCGTGTAGGGGACCGGGGGGCTCTGGAGCCCCGCCTCCCCGGAGCTCAGCTTGCTTTTCCAGGGAGCGATTTTCAGGTCCGCCGCCGGCACCGTGGTCAACAGCGAGATGAGCTGGTTCTGTGTGTCCGTCACGTCAGCCGAAGACTTGAGGCCCCTGTAGCTGATGCAGGCCTGCTTCGCTATCTTCTGGATCAGAGGAGTTTTGTTGTCCCGCGGTGTGGCTGCGGGTGAGGACGGCAGCCCGGTGCGCTACTCTCGTTCGCACGTGATAATCGTGCACGTTGCGATTAGGACATCGCGTTGTGTCATATCGCGATTTTATCGCAAATGCAATTAATCGTTCAGCCCTAATACACAGACACTCATGTATATGTTTCATTCTGTCTATTTTACGAGCTGTGACATTTTGGGTAGAAAGCAAAGGAATTTGAACTATTATTTTGATTGTAATATAAAACTTAAAATATTTTGTTTTCAAATGGTTTCCTTTATTTACATTTATGTAGATAAAGTAGCTCACCGGGAAACTTTCAATCAGCCACACGTTTAGCAGTTAAACAGGAAGTTTGGTCCTATTAATTTGAATGATATCAATGTCCAGGCTGATCGTCCTCCTCGCCATTTAGATAAAAGGCAACATATGTTTTCGCTAGAACTCTTTCCCCACTTGACTTCACCGTGACGCTTGTATGCATTGTGCAAATGTTTCATACAAATCCTGCTGATGAGCACAGCATTTTTAACTGTTCGGCCTTAGCTCTTATCTTACCTACTCTAAGCCGGCATCTTAATAAAGTATATATCTAAAATATATTATGCTTCTAAGCATATTCTTTTGTAATAAAAGTCAGATGGAACAGTTAAAGCCTACATTGACAGGGTTTTAATCACTCACATACAGTGGGCATGCACGCCCATAATTAAAAGGAAGCATTTGGTTGTTAGCTGCAGAAAGAGCGAGGCTTCAGATGAGAAGCAGCAATGGTGACTAACAAATCATCTCCAACACATGTAAGTATTTATCATTGTAAAATGCAGAATTTAACTGCACAACAGCGCTTAGCAAAGCCAAAAGTGTCGGCAAAGCTTGTTATTAATTATCCATGTTGTGTTCTCAGCTGGTAGCCAGGGCTAATGCTGGTTGTTTTCTTCCAGTAGGGGTCTTGTGATAGGAGCCTGACGAATCTGCAAAGGCTACGTTACAACCAAAAAGACCCAATCAACAAGCGGTTTCGAGTGTCTACGTCATAGTTTCCAAACATCTCCTTTTCTGCTGGTTCAGACTAAGCCTTGGATTTCAAATTAAAACACAAACAAGTCCAGTTGCTTACGTACAGGACTTCTGAAGAGATCCTTAGCAGAGTTGGTGCCTTGTCAAACAAACCCATGGTAGTGTGTATGTAAGTCTCCATAATAGCGCTTCTAACCCTCTACCTGATTATATATAAACATTTGAATGACTTTGCTGGCCTCGTATTAACACAGCAGAACATAATACACAGCGGAACATAATATTTGTTCATTCAAACCTCTTACTGTTACGCACTCTGACTCAGCAAAACAAGACAACAAAACCTACTAAATCTCCAGGGTGAAATTCACTGTAGCTTAGAATTGATGCTCCATGCTTTATTCAGCCTGTCGAGGTCAACCAGAGCAGCCCAAGCCTGTCTTTGTTGCAATTCCTTACAACATGCTGTGAAATGTACATGTTCTCGGCACATTCTGCACATTTTTGATGATTTGAACCTCGGTAGCACCTTGGGTATAAGAATACTGATTACATGGTTCCAATAAGAGAGGGGGAAATCTCTATTCTCTTTGTCAAACTCTCCTTATAGTTCCTCCTTCATCCATTGTTGATGTCAGAATATATCAGTTGATGGTGGAAGCAAACTTAGCTCCACATGGATGTCATCTGCAAATCTTATTGCCATTATGTGCATCCCACCTCCATTTTACATCTGTGATCCTCTTTTCCCTTTCCAGGGTTTCCCCCAGAAAACTTGCTAAGCCTGGTGGTAGGGCTGCTAGAAGGCAGCCGCGGGGGGGGGGGGGGGGGGGGGGGGGGGAAGAGTTGCACTGCTGACTTAACTTATAAGCCCTCTTTTTTATTTATTTTTATCACGTTGGAGTTGCTAGTTTAAACCTACAGTTTTGCACTTTAATATTTGAGCCTTTGTTTACATTTTGTTTTGTGCTGCATTATATGGTGACATACAGTTTGTTGTTATCAAAATAAAATGAACTGAATTGAAATGGTCAATTTGATTTTTTTGGAGGAAAATTAATCATTTACATTAATCGACTAATCAATAAAATAGTCGTCAGATTAATCGATAGAAAAATAGTCGTTAGTGGCAGCCCTACTTAATATTTAAAATTCAAGTTTGCTGTGAACATAGCAGTCAGGCCTCTTATTTCAGAAACAATGAACCGTAACAGTTTGGTTACCAATAAAAGGTAAGCCTACTACTTCTTTGCTTTCAGCCAGCTACTCAAACAGACAAGCAACAAAATAACAAACAAACAAAATACACAGGCAAGTGTCGGCCTACTTTGAAATAAATTAAACACAGAACTTTGTAGGGCTATTTGAGTCCTCCTCATATTTGTGGAAAATGTATGAAATAAGAAGTACCCTATTTTTAAATAAATAAAACCAAATAGCTGCAGCCTAATCGTGTAACGGACTAGGTTTATGTTTGGTTTTGACTTATGTTCAGTAAAACACTGTGTTGAAGGAGCGTTCTGATGTCCGACGGTCAGTGAAGGGGACGTATGTTCAGTAAAACACTGTGTTGAAGGAGCGTTCTGATGTCCGACGGTCAGTGAATGGGTCTGGGTGGGACATGTGACTGTTTGGACCAATAGGATGGTTGCTTGGGGATCGGGGCTCAATGAGGAAGTGAAGTGTTGTTGATGTGCGCGAGTGACGGATTTATTTATTTTTAAATAAAAAAAACAAGCGACGCTTAGCCTGGCGGGGGGGGAGTATAGCCTGGCGGCCCGCCAGGCCTATACAGCACTGGGGGAAACCCTGCTTTCTGTTCATTTTCTAATTGGAAAAACAACAACTTTAAAAGCACTTGTACATGTATGCCTATTATGTCTCGCTGGACACTGTTTATTTATTTAACTTCAGTCGTCAGTCTGCCCCAGTCTTGGAACAGAGCAGCGTATTGGTGTCTGTGTCCTGTTCAGTTGTTTTTATGTACAGGATGTGCTGGAGCTGGTTACTAGAAAAGAGGACGGGAGATGGAGGGATGGAGGGATGGAGCGAGAGATGAGTCATTTTCTCTGTCAGACTGTTGTTTTCCACTAAGCCCTGTTATTTTCGCTTATAAAAATCGATGCCAGGTAGTGGGTGGAAAAATACTCCCTTTTTTGTTTTCACATTTGGTGTAATTTTATAATGGGGACAGACTGTGGTTAAACTTGAAACATTTGCATGGACTTGTCCCTGTGTAACCCTCATCTCATTCTTTATATAGACCTACATTTTTTGTGAAATCAATTGGCATAAGATTAAAATACATAATTGTTTTTAAGGCTTCAATATGTTGTGAGTTCCTATAGGTCTGTCTCTTTCTGTTTTTTGAACAGCCTCTTGATGGCTGCTCCAACGTAGCACTGAGCTATTTTGACCATTCAAAGTTTTTATGGTGGCATGTTCTCCTCCTGTCTGTGTGGGTTTTCTCCAATACTTTAGCTTCAGAGGCAGATTGGGGCCATTTTGATTGAAGTATCTAAATTGACCATAGCTGTGAATTTGAGTGTGAAAGATTGTCTGTCTCTGAATAGCTGCTTTCAGACATCCACCGAACTCCAGAGAACCTCCACAGTGTCTCCGGAGGAGGTCGGTCTATGTGTGCAAAAATAAAACAAATATTTCAGGCTGAAAAAGAATAAGACACCAACAAAGGTGTCAGGAGAGTTTGTGGTGGTGAGAGCTGATGCCATTGTCATCTGGAGATCCTTAACAGCGGATGGATGGATGGATGGATGAATGGATGCTGAAGAGTTGTCTGCTTGTACATGCTGCAGGTACAGAGCTACGTTAACATTCCTTTTAGTTATGTTTTAGTTCATCTGAGGGAAATGCCTGGCTCCTAAATTAACCACTATATCAGCCAGTCGCTCTATTTAGTTATGGACGTTTATTTCTGGACAGATCATGTGCGGTAGGTTATACAGACAATGTCACCACCAGAGCTTTCATCATGAACTAAGGATGTCCTAATAACAGATTGTCAATGGATGAATGTCATGGCCAAATTAATTCATAATTTTTCAATTGCCCCTCCTATCGTTTCATGTATGCATCTCCTGCATATAACCAATACACCACCACACCAAGCCGCTCCGACTACGCTCTGTAGACGACAGACAGAACATGTTTCTTTGCCTGTTTTTTCATTTTTCATGGTTTTTCAAAGTGAATGGACAGTGAAAGAGAGAGTGGAGTTGTGGCCCATTAAACCAAAGAACTGAAAGACATTATGCTAATGGTTAGCACATTTTCCATGGAGCCAATATTGATATTTGGTAGCTACCAGTTTTAGTAATGACATTGTGCGACATGTCTCCTCACAGTATGTGGCCAGTAAAATCATCAGCTGTGGTTATGATGTCATGAAATCTATGATTAATGACTTAAAGTTGAGTTCAGACCCTTTATGATCTCATAGAAACAACAAATTCTTGATTTTGATGAACCAAATTAAATTCAATGAATTAAATTAGATAGAATTGGATTGAATTAGACAATAGAAGTTTGATTGGAAACTTGTTTCTATATTTGGGTCTGAATGATGTCATTCAAGAGGCCTCCTTCACTCCTTAGCTACTTCTGAGAGTTTCTTCTTCTATCAAGGTGGCTAATCTCTTCCCTGGCTGCAACACTGTCCGCACTTCTATCCCCCAATGATTCCTCTCAGATTATGATCAGGCTGACAGTCATTATAATTGACAAACTGTCTGTAAATTACTCTTTGCAAACTGTGAAGCCTTTATTACTTTATTGAAAATTCCCAACAGCCTATTTTGGGACTTTAGAGATAATACAATCAAAGCACTCATTCTTTCAATGTTATAGATGGACTCCCTCATGTAAGGAACACCCAGACAACTTGTTTCTCTTGTTTTCCATCGACTTACCTAGGGACCAGAGATTTAAAGTGCGGCTGGTTGACAATCAGTCCCTACAGGACATGTGTCTCTGTGTCTGCGTGTGTCACTGATCAGGTGTCCATGTTGTTAACTGTGATACATTGCTCGGATTAGTCATTAAAAATTAAGGCCTATGTGATTACTCCTTAACATAGACACTGAAATAAGACACTATGAACAAATTTCACTATCATTTGCTTTTTTATTATATTGTACAAGGAGTGCGTTGCATTGTATAAGATGACCCTAAAGTAGATAGCCCATGTGAAATGAACCTCTATCTGAACTACATAACATCTGTATTGCATCTTGTAGTTTTCTTCGTTGCAGCTGGTTTTGATTTTGATAGAAATGTGAATTCGTTTTTGTCAACAAATACTACAGACTCTTAGTTTTGTGTTTGTCAGTGACTTTTCTTATTTCCTTCACAACATTTAAAAAATGTATTTCAATACATTTGGATTTGCTAGATTTGTGAACAGTTACCATAGTTACAGGTGTCTCTCACAAAGTGTCTGTGGCACTGTGCAGCATTACAGACAGACTTACCTCAGTTAATCTGACTAGCGTTTCCAAACAATGTCTGTTTGAACAGACCCGTGCTCCCTAATCTAATCCAGTACAGTTGTTGTTCCCCTTGTGAGACTGACGCTGCCTCTATATTCACTCACTTGTTGACTTAAATACTGCTCGTGTTCGTGTTATTAGAAGATGTTTAGATCTCATCAGATAACATCAGGAACTTCTTGGTTTTGCGAACATCTAGGACCATCACACATCAATTCTGGAACTATCTGACTGAAAATGTTGTTACTTGCACATCCACTGCACTCTACAGTTTACCTTTTATAAATATCAGTGTGCTGCCTACATGTTCTTGTAGTTTATCTCAGATATTTTGTTGCCTTCTCTGGTGTAGTTCTTAGAGGATTGTAGATTAATTCAGTCCATAAATCTGTTTCATTCTAAAAGAGACAAGATCAACTTGGGAGGGTATTTCTTATTAAGAGTAGTGCAACATGTACTCAGGAGATGAAGTTATTGAATTAGCATCAAAACTGTTTTAATCTCTTATTGTTGTTTAGTTTTTATTTGTTGACACAATATAGTGTAATACATGCATCATACTCACATTTTAAAATCTTCATTAAGATTTTTTGTCCTGGCTGCTATCAGGTTTTGAAATATCAAGTTTTCGTGTTGAAGCATGAACGTCGTATCCCAATTTCAGTATCCTGTCTTTTTTGAGAAATCTTATTTTACTAGCTGGAGCACTCAGTAAGATATCAGGATACTGGTACATGTGTACGTCTTATCACAGTTTCTGACCACTGCCGGCTACTATTTGCAGGCATGGCTTCATCCAAGACTGTGCCTGAACACAATCATATAACCACATGTGGCTGAAAAAAACAAAACTAGTTCAGTTTTTTACGCTAGTATTCCTTTACCAAATAAACACTTATGTCTTACGTCCCACATTCAATTGTTGTCCATCATGGATCTATTGTCCATGTCCAACTTTTACTTTAAGCTTAATTTATGTCTTTTACTCACTTCAATGTGTGTTGATATATATATAGTTTAATATTAGCCGTCATATAGCCTGTGAAGTTGAAGGAAATTAATAATAGTTTTGAAACTATTCAAAATATGTGTCATTTTATCGCCAGACTAACGTTATTATATTGAATTATTTTAACTACTCAGAGTTGACAGTTTGAGTTCAGTTTTTCTTGAACCCTGCAACAAATTCTCTGGAGCTTACATTTTTTTGTAACAGGGACTCAACTACCACCATATGACATCATCGATGCCAGTAAAGAATCTAGTTTGTTTCTGCAGTTTGAACTGAAATTATGAGGAAGTGTCTGGATTTTTAACCCACCCTTTTATCTTAAAAAAGTCAGACCCTTCTCCTTCAGTAAGAGGCCCTTCTGCTTCACTGAGTGCCAGGCCCTTCTCCTTCAGAGCTCCTCTCCCTTTAACGGCTTGCCAAGCCACATCAGGGAATGTGAAAGAGTCTGTTCTCAAGCACAGACTGAAGATCCATCACTTCAGTTTATTATATGCTAACCCTTGCACTGACCCTGAACCACGTCCACTATCACCGTGTTTTTTAATGTGGCGGTACTCTCACATCTCAGAAGTTTCAGTCTGTTCCTTGTTATCTATTTGTTTATTTTCCTGTTGAACTCAGTGTTTGTGTAAAACCTCTGAGTGAGTGAGTGTGTGCTGTTGGTGGATGAGGAGGAGGGGGATGTTATTGATTTACACCTGCATACTTGGCAGTCCACATGAGCTGGGACGAGCCCGTTCACACAATACCGCCGTGGCAGATGAAGTTGCTAAAGGTCTAATGTTGCCATTGTAACCATTATTACCTGCTCAATAACAATACTGGCAGCTGTGCACAGAGGCCGTCACTGAAGACCTTTTTGGGGCATGCTAGCATGCTCGCGTTTGTGAATTAATGTGCATTTTCGTGTTCTCTAGAGTGTGGTCTTAACATGTTGTGGTGAAAGCATACTGAGTTCTTGGCATTGAATCAAAGCATTAGGTCTGGTGCACACTAGAGGATTTTCAGCTCTTAACCAATTGTAAAAACGTGGGAGACCACAGACATAATGACAGATTAAACCGATTTTTAATATCATAATCTTCAGAGCGTCAGACCAGACACTTGTAGAAAAACAATGCATCTCAAGGGCGATTCCAGAATTGTGTGATCAAATGTGACTTCAGAAGAAAAACAAACATCGAGGAGGATTGACATCATGAACTTGCTGAACTTGTTTTCCCTTTTTTGTTTTTTATTTGGGCAGATAATCTGCTCCAGCTGGCCTTGAATTGGGAACCCACAATAGTCGGAAGGGTTAAAATCGGCCTGTATTTATATGTATATGTTAATATATATATTTATATATATATTTATATATATATGTGGCCCACCACCATTAACACATGGAAATAATACATAAAGGGATTCACCTGTCTGTCTTCAGAGAGGATGAAGGGAGCTATGGATTATAGTTGCATACCGGCCGGGTTTACCCTCTACTTTTGGCTCCTATCAGCTCCTACACAAATGGTCTCCCCACACACAAAGCACAGCAGACACAGCTTCAAGTCAGGAATGAACAGGGTTGGATTTCCCTCCAAAGTCCAAATTGAAAACAGAAAGTTAAAGGATCCGTCTTGTAATTCCTGATACAAGATGTAATCTAGTAGTGCACAATAGAGATTTCATTGTTTTGATTCCAAGGGGAGTGTGAAAGGTTTTTTTTCAGCAGGGTTACTGTTTCTCCACCGTGGCTTTTAAGGGGCCTTTACCTTTCAATTCATCCACTTTATTTAATGTTTAACATCAGATGCTTACCCCGACCACACTAGTACCTTGTTTTCTGACCAAATACCAACAAAAGTAAAGATTTTAGTTTACTTTAGGGCTAATTAGAAAAACCTTTACAGTTTTGTTCCTAGGTAGACATTTAAGTGAATATTTGCTCATAGGAGGAGGTCTCTATTTGATGCAGATTATAGGCCTTGTCTTAGAGGAGCAACAAACTACAGCTTCAGTTTATATATATATATAATATATGTGAAAGAAAGTACAGCTAATGGAACAATTTTCCAATAACAATTTGATAATAGTGAAAGGAAACTATTTGCGGATGAGTTTGTTTTGGATCCTACAAAGATTAAGTGAATGAAAAGAGCTCCCTCAGTGTGTTGCCTGGCCGCATCATGCACCTTACATTTCACTGAGCTAATATGTTTGTTTTGGATTGTTTCCCTCAGTTTTTTTCCCACTTTGACATGCATGGAGGTTTTGGCAGAGAAAGCTTCACTCTTTCCCTTTTCTTTTTTACAACTTTGTTGGGGCTATAATGTTTGGGAAATCACAAGGACTCAGTTTCATTAAATGTATTTAATTTTGGTCTAAAATAAATTTAACAAAATTTAATTAAATGTGTTATAAGGTTAACCAATGAAGATCATTTATATCAAGATTTTAGGTGTCAGCATTTCTTTGATAACTTATTTGATTAACTATACAACTTTCCTTGTAAAACCTCTACAATATTTAGTCCAGTAGCCGGCATACTGTAATGTAACATAATGCCATATTTTGTATTTCATCATTGACCAATATCTAAGTTTATAACTGCTTCATCTATGAATCATGCCATCCTAAATCATAACAGTAAAACAGACAGATGAGCAAAAAAAAAAAATATCCCGCTTTCCGTCCCCCTCCCTCCCTGTAATATTACAAACACCATCAATGGAAGTCATGTCACATTTGTCATTCCACAATAGCATACCATAATACATAGACAATACATTACTTGTACATTAAACTGTTCACTAACTAAAATACCCAAATTTGACCAAACCACAGTCAGTTGTGATAAAGTCACTGAATTATTCAGTTCCTATGTTGTTCAATGGTAGAGAAATATGCACCCAATCATTCTGTTGGAATCTGTCAGTTGCTGTCAGAGGTACAATATGTTCTTTATATCAAAAGTTGTAGTTCTGCTATGTCGGCCTCTATATGCCCTCATATTTTCAGTATGTCTTCATTTAAAATGGCTTATCTTTCTATGGACTTCCTTAGGCTATTTGAGGCTTAGGAAATTCCCGGTACCAGAGTTTCACCATCACACAGCATTCCAGTGTCATGTGGCTCGCATCATTAGTTCATAAGGCCAATTTCACTAACATAAGAGAGTCACCAGACCCGTCACCCACCCATATTATTGAAGTCATATGGTTTCAAAGAAGACTTTCAACTTGTCAGTAATAATTTTTTGTCTGATTTCAGGCTATTGCTCAATATCTAACTGATAGGGATGCATCTATCTATATTTTTTTATCGTTTAATCTAACAATTATTTTGTATTACTCGATTAATATTATAATAATTTATCACAAAAACGCAACAAAATATTGCCCAGTCTGAACTGCTAATCTGCCTTTACAGTTCCATTTCTCTCCAAAAACATAATTAGTTGAAGAGGTTGTTCCATTCAAGTAAAAGGAAAATATCTTAAAATAATAAAAAAAAAAAAAAGTGCTTAATTTTAGAAAAAGTTAATAAAAAGATGTACTTTGAGTTTCACCTTTTTTCTTAATATGTAGCTACATTTGACATTCCACTTTCTCTGAGAGAAGGAAACTACCGCGTGCTGCCAAGAATCACTACCGTATAGACGGAAAAAGCAACGCAGGTTAAAATAGAAACACTCCGTCGAAATCGAGTAACAGGTCTAGGTCCGTATAAAGCGGCTTCTAGGTATGGTCCAGACCGCGGTTCAATTATTGGTGACCTATGCTAGATGATAAATGATGATGTATGCTCTTGCTTTATAGGGACAAACCCACAATCTAGTGTGAATCCTTTTCTCTCTATTCTACACACCTGTCTCATTAACTACTGTTCTGTCTTTTACTTTTTTACCATCTCAATCTAAACTGGCCCTTTGTCCTTATAACAGTGATGTGATACTGGCAAGATGCAACATGATTATTTCTCTCAAGAATTCAGTCTGGCTCCAATAAATATCCCATCAAAATCTTCAATTTGCAATTTTACTCAAGCAATTTTACAATCTTGGTAAATGAACGGAATGGCGGCTTATAAAACAGCCTTATTGAACTTTTACAACCTTTTATCACACTCCCTTGATTTAATGACATCTCGTATTGTTGTATATTCAGAGGTTCCCTTTGAGTTCAGGGAATCCTTTGTTTTGCTTCTCTTTCTTGAACTTTTTGGAATCTTTTATTATACATGCACTTTTTTATCCCCCCTTTTCCCCTCTTCCATTCCCTTTGCATAAACTCTTTCTCCATGTGAGTCATGGCTTGTGCTGTATTTGTGGAGTTTTCCCTCGCCCGGCTGATCCCAATTATCAGGTTAACCATTAACCTTCAGGTTTCACCTTGCTGGCCCTTTGCCCTCACCCTCTGTCATTACTTACATTTCTACAGGCAGCATAAAGGGAAGTACTTTGTGATGGGGTAGTGGGAGGAAACGATCAAGGCGTTAAGGAAGAGGCCAGGCGTGAGAGTGAGTATCAATGAATATCTGACTCATTGAAGCAGCTTGAGAGGTAAAGCCGGAGGAAGGAAGGCAGAGTAGAAGCCTGAAGTGGGAAGTCGTTAGCTGCCAGTGCTACTGGGTTGGATTAGACGTTATATTGTTTCCTTTATATTAGATACAATTAGATTTCTATTTATTCACGCCAGTCAGTTTTTTCCTCTGGGATTCCACTCAATTAGTGTTATCTTGCGTCATGTCAGTGTTATCATTCATGGTTTGTTAATGTTAATTATTTGCTTGCATGCATACCGCAATGTGTTCTTTCTAGTAAGTCATTACAATTTTACCTGCAATAAATACATATAGATAAAAGTTCAAATAAAGAGGCAATGATATATAAATTGAATATATTTTCCGATTTTATTATTGTTTTGTTTTTTGAGTAATGTATGACTCATCACAGGATATGCCCGCAAATGTGATTCAGTCTAACAGGCATGCTCTGTTGTTCTTACTGTTTTGCAATTAAATCAGCATGTATTTTGGAGAAACAAAAGAGAATTCACCATAACTAAACCAGATGATAAAATCAAAGTAAAAAGGGCTGGATTGAAACTATGAAACAAACGGAAAACATGTGTTTTTGTACCTTGGACCTCCTGTTGTCAGCAGCATGGATTTTGATTGCAGACAAGTGAAGCCCTCCCAGATGAAAAGTGCCAATATGTTTTATATTTGCCATGGAGCAGCCTATACATTGATTGAAAGAACTGATGAAGAAAGCACCTTTCAATTGGATACCTTTTTTCTGTGTGCTTAGGAAACCTGTAGTTTAGAGAATACATATTAAGAACAATATACTTTTATCTATGTATAAGAATAGCCCATCCCACACTGGACCACATAACCACTTACAACCATTAATATCTAGGTTTAGTCTTCAGTAGGAAGGCATGCAATCGACATTCACTCAGGTCACATGTATTTATTCACTCTTGCTCCAAGGGAAACCTCACACCCAGATGCCTACCCTAGTTCTTGTCCCTTCTCCAGCACAATGCCATGACAAGTCTGTTTGTAACTTCTGCCATCTCAGTCACAGATTCCAATGTCTTCCGCATCGCTCAAATGTTGAGTTTGAAGAGGCTACAGACGAGCTGCTTTCTACTTCCCTCTTTACTTACCCTGTTTTAAGTGTGTTTGTTACATAGGAAATAACATGACAAACAAAAACACAAGGGAAAACTCTAATGCTGGCTATGGTAAAGGAGTTGATCACCTTAATTTAAATAAAAACCTCTATATATGCACTCTGGGTGGTGAATATGACCCAACAATTATATCACCTTATTTATTACTTTCTGGATGTCACTGTATTACTTATGTTCAAATTCTTGGAGGATAAGCATGCCCGGTGTCGTTCAATTTTTCCATCTCTTGCTAGTCTTGTTGAATAAGATGTGGCAGGGTTAAATAATGCCTGGATTGACACTGGTGTGGTTTTGGAATGTGTTCCACTGGTGCTGGTTGTACACACACTGGTTTTCGCTTGGGTGCAGGTTTCCCTGATATTCACAGACATGACGTTTTGGGTCGGGTTCTGTCATGTTTGTTGGGCTATCTACTTAATTGTTTTACACTGCACATGTGTGTAATCACTTCATACAAGAAATAACCATTCATGTGAGAGATAGAGTAACACAAACCTCAGTGCAGCATCAGGCTTGAGTCCGGTTTGGGTAACAAAAAATGAAAAGCCAACCTTTAGGGTTGGGCTTGGACAGGTTCAGACAAATGAGCATAATACTGTAGTTTGCTTTGTGTGGGATGATTTAAAACTGAGCCGACGGAGGTGCCCCATTGTTTGGGGAATGAGATTTTGAAAAAAGTTGTATTTATGCCACTCAGCCTGAGACAGAAACCCCAGTGTGATAAAACCAATGAGGTCCATAGCTTTCTTTATATTAGCTTTTCTGGTTAGATTTAAAGTACTGCATCCTTCTCCAGTCATCATGTCAGCGGGGGCCTCTGCAGAGCTGGTGGGTAGGAGACTGACCTTCTTCCAAATCATTATTGGTTTGGACTCTGTCACTGTCTGCTATGTCTGCCAGCTGAGCTACAGTAACACCACATGTGAAAGAGGAAAATAAGCTGCTTAACACTGTGCTATGTTCTGCGGTGTGTGGGCAGTGTTGTTCAGTATGTTGCTTGACATGTGATGTTTTTATCAGACCCTGATCTAATGGTAATATGCAGCGTATTCTCTGCTGTTTTTGTGTTTGGCTCACAGATGATATAAAACCAGCTTTCCTGTTTTCCTCATTTAATTTTCATTTAATGTAATTAGGGTAAGAGACTTGTAGTAACAGCAGTATTGGTTGTCCCCGCTGGAAATATAGATCCAGCTGCTTTTGCCAAGTGCGCACACATGGACAAACCGTACTGACAGCTTAATGGGATGCATGCTCAGACTGCTTCTCTTACCTGAATGAGGCAGCCGCGTCTTTGTGTGAAACTCTGCTTATGCTATATTGTATGTGGTGTTTTTCAGTGGAATTAGTGGATTGCATAAGACGTCATATTTGACCATTATTATTATTTCAGGGTTTCCCCCAGAAAACTTGCTAAGCCTGGTGGTAGGGCTGCTAGAAGGCACCCGCGGGGGGGGGGGGGTTCTTATACTCTAAACATGTTGCACTTTGTTTAATATGCACACCTAACTTTTTTATTTTGATAAGGGGTTAAATAGATACTTTGATATCTTTTTGAGTTGCACTGCTGACTTAACTTACAAGCCCTCTTTTTTATTTATTTTTATCATGTTGGAGTTGCTAGTTTAAACCTACAGTTTTGCACTTTAATATTTGAGCCTTTGTTTACATTTTGTTTTGTGCTGCATAGGGATGGGTATCGTTTGGTTTTTATCCGATACCGGTTCCTAACCGATACTTTTAAAACGATACCGGTGCCTAAACGGTGCCTGAACCGATACTTTTTTCAAAAAAGTGCACAAAACGATGCTTGACTAAGAAAGGCTTTTTCTATTGCCAAATATATTAACTGTTTAAAGTAGATTATAAATATAAATAAATACAAAACCCTTTTAACTTAAAACTATGAATAACATGCGAACTGTTAACAAAAGTTTACACTATACTTAAATAAATAAAAATAAATACAAAACACACCATCTGACTCGTGACTCTGACTTCGGTGCCTGAGCCAAATGAAGACTGAGGGTCGCTTTCCCATCACTCAGAGACCCCCGTGTCTCCGCGGCTGGGGCTGTCGCAGGCAGGCTTCGGCCCCCCGCCTTCGTCCCCCTAAAATGCGGTCGCTTTTATGAAACATTTCTCGGCGTGGTCTTCGTTCCTCCCGCCCCTAGCCGGTCCCGGAGCCGCAGAGGAAATGCGCCCGGCGGAGGGGAGCCAGGGCCGGGGAGAGGTCTCGCGAGGAGGTCCTCCCCCCCACCTGCACGGGAGCCCTGACGCACGCGGGGCTCGGGGACAAGAGTCCGTCCACCGGGGGCCCGGCGGGAGCCGCCGCTTCCCGTGAAGGAAGGAGCGGAAGTGTGAGGAGGCGGGACGAGCGGAGACCTCAGTCTTCAATTGGCTCAGGAACCGAAATGAGGAACCGAAATCTCCGTTGCATTTCGGTCCGGGTAGGTACCGGTTGTATTGGAACCGGTTCCATATTGGAACCGGTTCTCGGTACCCAACCCTAGTGCTGCATTATATGGTGACATACAGTTTGTTGTTATCAAAATAAAATTAACTGAATTGAAAAGGTCAATTTGATTTTTTTGGAGGAAAATTAATCGTTTAGATGAATCGACTAATCGATAAAATAGTCGTCAGATTAATCGATAGAAAAATAGTCGTTAGTGGCAGCCCTACTTAATATTAAAAAAAATTCAAGTTTGCTGTGAACATAGCAGTCAGGCCTCTTATATCAGAAACAATGAACCATAACTGTTTGGTTACCAATAAAAGGTAAGCCTACTACTTCTTTGCTTTCAGCCAGCTACTCAAACAGACAAGCAACAAAATAACAAACAAACAAAATACACAGGCAAGTGTCGGCCTACTTTGAAATAAATTAAACACAGAACTTTGTAGTAGGGGTGTCAGTCAGGGCATTTTGACAAAAAGGGGTCATATCTGAATAAACAAAGCCTTGGTAGAGAACAGGAGGCAGCTGAAAACAAATAACAGATACAAACCTGTAGAATTTAATATATTGTCATCCGTGTTATTTCTAGTCTTTCAAATAATGCGAGTCACAGTTATGCTTTGCAACAATTGTGAAAATGCTCCCTTAAGCTCTACAGTATTACAAAAAGCATGATTTTGAAGCATCATATTTTAATTTAGCTGTGGATTCCTGCCTCGCATCATTGTCAGGCTGTTTGTGTGATGCTCACTTGCACACGATGTGGCAGCCGGATTTCTCCGTTGATACTGCATGTCATGATGTGCAGTCAATCAGCTGGTGTCCCTTTGCCCTTATTTACATACTCTAGGTCGGTCATTGATAAGAACGTATTGATCAGCCACGAGTGAGCTTCAGTGGGAGAGGTTTGTCTCTCTGTCTCTTTATATAAAGCAAAATCCTTGTCAAGGATATCGATTTTTTTCATTTTGGAATTCACCCTTAAGCATAATTTAAAGTGCACTGAGGATATGAGGTACAAATAAATTGTAAGCTAACTCGGCATGTGTACACCACACATCTGTCTATGTTCTTTTAACATTGGAAGATAACAAAACGAGATACTTTTAGAAGATAAAGTACTCTCTGCCAGAAATATACTGCCTCTCGGTGTGTATACTTTGCACTTAGTACATTACAGCCTCTGTTCTCACTAAGCCATCACAATTAAGCTGCCAGGAACAGCGCTAGGCAGATCATGTGACACCCTCCGGCCCCAGAGAGACTATTTCTTTGCCGTTCACATCCATCACATAGGGGGGTAAACTGTTCGGACATTTTTCTAATTTCAAAACCTATAAGTTGTGTGCTAAACCTGACATTTTGCCCCAAGGTAGACACTAGAGGAAATGCTCGTCTGGTGAGTGGTGGAAATAATTTATCATTTTATTTCCTTCATCCTAACGTGCTTTTGCCTTTTTATTTTCTAATACTTGTATTCCTTCATTACATTTCTTCACGAGCCTTGTTCGCTCTCTGCCTCCTTTTCTTTTCTCCGTTACCCCCGCAGCCCCTTTTTTCTCTCCCTCTCTTTCCCTCTCCCCTTTCAGTCCCCCAGTTCCCGCCGTAATTTTTTTTCATTACTTCATTCCTTTCTTTACAAGCTCCTCTCTGTCTCCCCCTCTCTCCTCTCACGCTCCTCCCTCTCCGTCTCCTTGTCAGTCTGCCAACAGACCGACGGCCTGTACGTTTTCATCGTCTGCCTAGAAAACAAGGTCTAAAGTTCAAAGCTGCTGTTGCGGATTGGCGGCAGGAGAGGGAACTCGGGAAGAGGCCAGGCCGGGGTCAGAAAATATTTGAATATCGTCACATGTTTTCGATTCGATTTTAGTCCATTTAATCATATGTGAATTAGATGAGTAAAGCGGAAATTCATTACATTGGTCCAATGAAACAACTGCAGGCTGATAATGAGGAACTTTGCTCCTCAACAAAGTGGGGACTTTTCAGATGAGGGATTGAAAATTTGCAAAAGAACTTGCAGAGCAGCTTTCAATTTAAACTCAATACTAATCTTTGTGCAGACACATTCAACAAATTATTAGGATAGTATTATTTCCATTTGAAGTTTTACTTTTATTCTGTGTCCTGTGACTGTTTTAGATCTGCTCCCTTCCTTTTGCTTGCACTCTGGGGTTGCTGATATAAAGTGCTATTCAAGGGACTTTGATATGTGTGTGTGGGTGTGTGTGTATTGTTTTTCTAAGTGCTCTTCAGATGACGAATGAAGGAAATATATTTTGACATTTGTCATTCATGTTAACACCTCCTGCAAGCGGTTATCTACCACAGGACTTGCGTGCGCATGTGTGTGTGTGTGATTTAATTTCATTAACCTCTTATTTATTTGCACAGCTGACTGTTCCAAGCTGTTCCCATGTTAGAATCTGCGTGTATTCGTTTGAGACGGGGGGGGCGTGAGTGTGTGTGTGTGTGTCAGGCTACTCACCTGTATTTATCGCAGCTGAGCTTCCTTCAGCCCCTGTTTTTACAGTGTCTGTATAACCCCCTCCCACTAACTTGCACACAATTAGCAGCATCTTCAGGACTTTTCCTGCCGGTGAGTGGTCATGTATAAAGGAGATAAAACTCTGCTCTGATTTTGCTGTGAACGATGCATGTGGTTATATGATATGATGTGGGGGCAAATTTAAGCTCAGCATTTTACAGTAAACCCTGTATTTATAGCTAATGATCATGGAACATTGTATAACATGCATATACGGGTGCATTTGGGAAGTACATGTTTTACTCTTTGATTAAGATGAAGATTGGGACCTTTCAATCATATTTGCAAAATGTGATTCAAAACTATATGTTAATCTGCCAGATGGTAAACATTATTGGAACATTTTTTTAATGATATGTCTGAATTGTACAACCAACGCTGTTAATGGTTGATATGACAACAGAAGCTTGATCTGCTAAGGTGCGTGAGCTTGTTGCTACAGTAAGAGTTTAAAAACAAAAAGAGAAAATAGTTTAAAAGGTCCATTTGCAGCGTGGACTTCAGAACAGGCTGAATCTGAAAGCAATAATCAAACTTGGATCTTCAAGTCAGTGCTTCATTTTCGGGATAACTGATACTGAGATCATTTTCATGTTTTTGATAGAAAAGTTAAAATATCTCTTGACAATTGTCTGGATTTATCCAAACTGGTCCAAGCAATAGCTGCTCCATTGTGAGCGTGTTTACTGTATTTGGGCATGAATGGAGGGGGGCGCCACATACCAGCCAATAGCACCAGTCCCCCTGTGTAGCTTACTTCTGCAGCCAATTGGGACAGTATCTTTCAAACAGACCTGATACACACACACACACACACACACAAACACACACACACACACACGCACATGCGCAGAGCTCTCCCTCCTTATTTTTAATGGCCTCAGGCTCATTTGTTCTTTGTGCAGGCATCTGGTTGGATAACATTTGAGTGCTTTCTTCTGTCCTCATGCTTGATGTTTTTTGATCCTGCTGTATTGTGTGTAACTGTAGTGGGGTCCAGTTTAACCAATGGATACTGACATTCCTGTCCTTTTTTAGGTCTCCGGGATTACATCATGGATTTTGTATTATGCATTAAGTATCTGTTTGCCCTTTTCACAATTTCAGCTTCTATTCATATTAAGGCAGTCCTTATATTGGTATAGGCCATATTTAGAGTAAATTGTTTTCACTATATGGTTCACAGTGTGTTTTTGCTGAAAATTGCAAAACAATTATAACACTAATTAAAAAACCTGTTATTAAAAGGATATGAGACAGTTGGGGAGCATACCTGGGGACTATGACCCTCCATGGTACACCAACTCATGTTTTATTTGGGCATCAACTTGCTTTGATCATTGTGTCCCACATTGAGGTTTGGAGCCAGAGAAGGGTTTTTGGGGTTCATGTGCCGCCTCTCCTCTTAGCTTACCTTTTGATGTCGAGGATTTATGGAGCCAAATAGGAATCAGATACCTGGGGCTCACCCTCTTAAAGAGAAAGCCCACCCTATAGTCAAACAGAATTTCACTCCTGACTTTTGTCGTCCAGCTCAGCAAACAAATCTAGTCAAATCTAAAGACGACAGAGGCATAAGTCTCTGTGCGCCATCGCGTCAGTAAACATGAGGAGCGGCCGTTTCGTTTTTTTGAGTGGTGAGATTTCGAGTGTGTGAATGTGCTTGTGAAGCTCTGGCTCGGCTCCCACTTTGCTGTATTGTACTGGACTGGAGTTTATGGCAGTTAGCTGTTGGTGAGGCCCACTGTGAGGCAGCTGGTGGTAAAAGTAGGCCATGTTCCCTGTTGTGCCGCCTATAGAGTGAACCCCAAAGTGCAAGAGATTCCATTTCCTATGGACTTGTCCTATACGGAGCCTTATACAGGACCGGTCAGTACTGGATTACTGCTGCGCTTTGAAGAGAAACTACGTGAAAGGAGAGAGTGAGGCCCCATTTCAAGTCGCTCAAGTTTTTTTTGGATACTAGAAGGAATTATTGGTGGAAAAAAGTTTATTCAGCTCCTCTGCCTGACATTCGTATTAAGAACAGAGACAAAACATACTTATCACAAATTTAAGTACAGATAAAAAACTACTGTAAAATCTTAGTGATAGAACATTTCAGTTGTTAAGACTAAATTGTCGGATTATATGAACATATTTGTATTGAAGTGTGCAGCTTTATTTTGTCTGAAGATATGAATGAATAAAAAGATGTTCAGTTAGATTATAATTACTAGTTTGAACTTGCATAAGGAAAAACTGTTGTCAATAGTTGGTGGGTGGTGATTCATCCACATGACGATCCTGGTGATTCATACTGCAGCTATGTGGTTGCATTTGCACCATATCCCAAATATATATATATATATATACCAAAAGTGTAGTTGCTCCTGACATATATTCATGCTTAGCTTTTCTATGTGTTATGCATCAGCAAAACTCCAAACTCTGAATTGCCATTGCCAGTTAGGGACTGACTAAATTCAAACAACTTCTCTTCTGATCACCAATTGACTCAAAGATGTCTCTCTTTCAAACAATTCTAGTCCTCTGTTGGCTGGGAGGTCATAGGTTGGGGTCGGCCTCAGAGCAGCAGCCTCGTGACTGGGAGGGGTTCGGGGGCATTAGATCAGGGACACTTGGGTCTTCGGTTTAGGGACAATCACTTTAACCTTTATGCTTCCTTGTTGCCAAGTTCAAACCAATTCAATAGCATTTGGCCACTCTGTAAACGTGTGACACCAGCAAAACAAGGCTGCCAAACCTTTTTTTACTACTAGAATACATGGTCCAGTTTACAATATACTATGCATTAGGGTTGTCACGATTCTTTAAGTCCATTTTCTATTGAAGCAATCCCTAGCACTGGCAGCCATGCTGTTGTTAGACAATCAAGTATTAATATGCTTACTTCAACCGATTATTCCCTCAACTGTCTTTCACAGTCTGTCTTAATAGATAACACCACCAATTTAGTTTGACATACCACACCAAGGCCATATGTCAACTTTAAGTAATTTAAAGATGCACCAATAACTTGTATCTCACAAAAACCAAAAATAAGTCTCAGAGGTCATCCTTTTGTAGTGTTGTGACTCCTTCCTCTAACTGCAGTGTCCGCTGCTCATATCAAACAACAGCAAGTGCCATTTAAACTGCTGTCATTGTTGAAATACCTCATAGGGGCTGCAACATATTTCCCCACCTGTGACTTCAGGTTAGCAGGAGGATTTCCCTGTGTGGTTGTTGGTTATCTCTGCCTCTGCCAGTAACCATTATGTCACAGCATCAGGTACCTGGAATCTTTTGCCCCTTGGTCATGTCAGGCATGACTGACCATGACTGATCAATGATACTTTTGGTCATTTTGATAGATTTTAAATTCATTTAGGAAACTGTGACACCTAACCTAACTAAGCATATGTTTTAGCTAAAAATCATATTTGAGTGCTTAAACACTACACCAGCCACAATTGACTGAAATAACTTCCCTTTGGATTGTAAATGATATTTGCCAGCGGTTTCTCTGCTGGTTTCACACATTATTTTCACAGCACTGGAATATATATCACACTAAATAAGCAGTAGAATCTCTTAAAATGGACATAAGGTATAATATTTCTGTGCCCAAACCCCCCTTCTACATTATGGCCAAGTTTTAAGAGATGTCTCGATTGGAGCCTTTACTTAAACAAAGGAGAAAATGTCAGAAGGTCTTCATTCACTGCAGTGAGGCCCACACTCTGCTGATTTGATCCAATTTGTTATCCAGCGACTTCCAACCCTTTTCTCCTCAACAAAATGGATGATGATCAGCTGTGTCGGGCTGCAGTTCCAGAGATGCTGAAAACAGGCAAACGCCACCAGATCCTCATTAATCACCAGCCTTTGGTCTCAGTGGTGTAGTGACAAAATCCTCAATCACGGTGATGATATGTGATGGCACTGGCACAGATTCATCAATACATTGACAAACCCTCCTCATGCTCCATTTAATGGAAAGCCTCACACACTGACAGTACATACGCATGGTCATTATTGAGCATGTGACACATTGCTCTTCCCGGCTGGTGGTCTTATTGTTTTAGCAGCTCAAGGCTATGCAGGTTTTGCACACTGGAACATCAGATTTATGATTGGAAGCATGAAGACAAACACAGCACAGTACTTTGACCGGCCTCCAAGGGGCACAGAGGGGGCTGCAGTAAAAGAGAGAAGAGAAGCAGACAGAAAGTCACAAGATGACTACATGCAGTGTTTGAAGGAGGTAGAGCAATTTCCACAATGTTGGAAAGGGGCCTGGGTGGGCTGTGTTTATGTTGTGTTTATTGGTCGTCAATATGGCAGTTATTGGTAATAATACTGATGGATAACTATGCATTTTTGCAATTTTAAACAGCATCTGTCGGCACTAATGTGTGGGATTCTCCCCCCCCTCTTTAGTTGCCTCTGTGGAAAAGCCACAGAAAGAGACCACACTGTTCAAAGCCTGGTCCTGAAATAACTGTCATTATGTTTGAGAGCTTGAGTGGCTGAGCTGCTTCAAAACAGGTCTGGACGTATTTTGATGCATGAATTAAATGCATGCATATCTGAAGTGAATGCTTTGCTAATTTCTGTGGAAATAACACAAACTGTGCTCTGTTGTGATTCAGTAATAAATGTTTCTCGCACACACTGCATGGTGATGGGGTCCTAATGGCCGGGCTAATGGCACCATGCTATGGTGGCTGGGGGGGATGGGGTTATGAATTTTAACACAACTAGATGGTCCCTCGGTTGTAGCTCTCAGCATCAGGAAAATTAGACAGAACATTCATTCGGCCTGTTTATCCCTCTCACTAAATGTTTCATCTGTTGACATTAGATGTCAGTCTGCATAGCTCTCTGAAGCAACATGGACAAATGTGTTTACAGCTGAGGATGGAGAGTGACATTAGGGAAAAAGGAGGGAGAGATGAATATGGAAGGCACAGCCCAAAACATTGAGAGAGAAAGGGAGGATGTAAAAGAGAGATGTGGGTGGGATTAAAGGCCAACATGCAACAACTCTCTCGCAAGCTATGATATTTAGTACCCATGAGCTTTGACTGCTGTACAGTGGTTAATGTCTGGACTGGTGTCCTAATAACAACAAAAAACTGTCAAGGACTGTTGCTTGATGAGCATGCAGACTTTGTGTATTCTGAAAATATCTAACTCTAGTGTCAACTTCAAAGTGGTAACTTATCTTGTGGATTGCTTGCAGAATTGAAAGCAGAAAGCAGGTTTTGTTATTTTGCAATACTATTGACATAGCATTGAATCTTGTTATTGTGTCAGCAAGAGCAAGGGCTCTAGACACAGTAAGTGAAAGGTGTCTCAAGGATAACAGGGGAGACGAGGTGAACAGGGGGGGGCTGTGTAAACAGGCCTTCTTGGGGCAGTCGGCTAACTAATTACATCAGTGACTTTCAGACATGCACTGCTCTGCAGTCTCTACTCCTTCTAGTGTAAAGTCTGTAAGAGAACACTCAACACAATATCTCCTGGTGAAAAATCAGTGACGTACACGTTGAAGACACCGACAACATGTATAGATAGTTTGTGGTGATAAGAGCTGACGACGGCGTCGGAGTGCTGTAAACAAAATCACATGATCTACACAGCAGAGTTAATATGACACTTCCTGCCTCTGCCTTAGCACGCAGCTGCTCCACCTCTGTCCTGAATTATGCGGAGGATATGTTGCTGTTTTGAACACGTCTGTGCAGAGAACATCCTGTTATGCTGTGCATGTGTGAAAGGCAGACTCTGTGTTAACTCCTAAGCCAATTCTCTGGATTTTACCCGGAGGTCATGTCTGAAAAAGGCCTTAGTAAGATACTATATCAAAAATGCTTCTGTGTTATGTAGAGTCTAAGACTGCGGCTAATGGTTATTTTCATTGGCAGTTGATCTAAGGTTTTCCTGATTATTTGGGCTTTTCAACATCAAAACTTCTTAGTGTCGAGGATGATATAATCAAACGGCACATTTTCACATTTAAGAAGCATAACCCAACACTGTCCTTTAGACACAAGCCCGAAAATAATGTATGCAGAAACATTTTCATTTTTTCTTTTTGGTTATAAATAATAGCTTTTCAATAGCTTTGCACAGTTCCCATATGTCATACATTAGTTATATATTACAGTAGCTTTTTACTGATTTTGGTGGGTTTTTTTGCCACGTGAAACAAGCTATATCAGCTCTGTAAACATGTATATGTGTTTACACGATCATATCATATGTCATATGTAAATGTGACCTCAGCTGTGTCACGCTTAATAAATCAGTTCACCAGTGTCGTCACACACTTTATTTCATGAAAATGGATCCGCGAAAAATCCATCATCCACAGCTACGGCCTTTTGTGTCTAATGACACTGTCCTTCTCGCTCTGGTCTCCCCGAGCTCATTTTATTTTGTTCTGTCGGCACGAATGTCACACATTTCATAGGGAAACGTTTCAATTCATAAACAAACAACACTGGTTTAGTGAGTTGGAATTAGTTTAAAATTAGGATGAACTAATCTATTTATCTTTCACAACTTATTTGCTGTTCTTCTGCCACAAATTTTCCCACAATCAGTATAAAAAGTGACTGTTAACTTTTGAGGTAAATAAAAATAATGACAGTAGTAGATGATAATGAATAAAGTCGAGGAAAAAATACATAGTAAAACTGAATGCATGGGAAAGAAGCCTAAAGAGAGAGATGGAACTACCTGTCAGTGTGGCAGCTAACCAGGCTGCCCTCTTGTCTACCAATTAATCATGTTGACCATGAATAAGTAAAACTGACATTTATTAAGCAGGGTTACAAATGAGACACAAGTAAGGAAAAAAAAAACATAGAAAAAAGAGCAAGAAAGAGTAACAAAAGTGATTAAAAGAGAAATACCAGCAGGGTTGTTAATTATGGACATGGAGCCCACTGGCAGTGCTGTTAATCAGCCCCAGTAATGAAACTGCAGGTTGTTATGTTGTTTGTGTAAATGTGCTGAGATGTTTGACACACTGCCGTCTCTCCAGTTTGACCTCACAAACTATTTCATTATTCAGTGGCGGCTGCATCAGGGGAAAAAAAACTGTTTATGTGACATGATGACTAATGGTGGTTCTTGTTTTTTGTGCACATCTGTCCTGTCAACGTTCCCTCGCCCACCTGAACACACACATGTAACCTGGAAGTACCAATACTATTGCAGTACCTGTTCTAAACCTGCCAGTTTGTTTGGCCTGTGCTAATGCTCCAGAGCTACCTCAGAATTATTCCTCATCATTAGTGAGTCCTGGGTCCTCAAACACAGTTAGAAAACTGAGTGTTCATTCATGGTTTGTTTGCAATAAATATTTGAAATTCAGTTTTTCATTAAATAAAATTATTTTTGCTGTTCATGTGTGATACAATCTAAAGAATAAAAAAAAAAATGATATTAAAGCTCTGTAGTTGGGCTTGATATAGGCTACAAAATGACCTTCTACTTTGTGAAAACACATTGCCAAAGAGGAAGTGATTCTATAAATGTTGTTGCCAGGATGTAGAAAAAGACATCACACCAGTCCACAGGCTGTTACCACTTTGTCCCGCCCCCAATAACCATTACAGAGTGCTGGTCTCCTGTTTATTATTGTGGGTACAAATTTGATGCTGTACTTCCCTGGACCATTAAGAATACACAGGCCAAGTGTGAAGACGTAAAGATAAACGGTTTGCGAGACTTACAGAAAGACGTTTGAGGAATTAGTAAGTAGATGTTTGTGAATGAGAGAACCTCCCCCTGTGCGTACATGTGACTCACACACAAACATCCACAGGTACACACAAACCTCTGAGACACACTTAGCGTAACACCACCAGCATTGTGTATGTTTGCGCTTGTCCTGCTTTACTGGTGCAGTGTGTTCTGAGTAATGAAGCCTCACAGCCAGAAACTCCTTCCTACGTGCGTATACGTGTTTGTATTTTCCTGGGAACCGATGATGAACCTTCCAGCAAGATGTAATGAGAGCTAATGGAGTCTGACTATGTTTGTCTCTGTCTTTCACTTATGGTCTTACCTGTCGGTTCACACACACAAGCTCCCCTCTTTCATTATTTCTGTTTCGCTCTCCATCGCTCCACCGCACCAATTACTCGTATCTCTTTGTCCTCGCTTGACATTACCCGAGTCCTACTTCTATGCACGTCAGCTCCCCACAGGCTATATTCTGCAGCCATGTGACTGTTTTCCCTGCTGTGCCTAAGTTCATTTCATGTACAAATCCCCCCCCCCCTCACACTTACTGTCCTCATTTGGTCGTCTTCCCCTCACATGACCTCTCTGTCCCCCACACATAGGATTTCTCTGCTGGTCCAGATCACCTTTTAAAGCATAATAATACAGAAAACATATTTTTTTGCACTGGACCACTTTTAAAAAATATCTTGACATATCGACTTTTTCTTTTTATTTCACCCATGGACATTTCTATTCATTAGTGTGATATGAAAGAAAGGCTGCATGATATGGCCAAAAATTACATAAAGTTATAGTTTTTAATATCAGTCAATATCGATAATTATTTCGATGAAAATAAATATTTTTGTCAGCTTTTTGCTCCTCAGTGAAGTTTCTGTTTTTTGACTCGTCTTTTTGACAGAGTGACTAACACTTGATGAACAGCAAAACATTTTCGAAATCTAGATAGATGGATATCTTGCATCTATTTAGAGTGCTTATAAAATAGATTTTATATATAAATATATATATACGCAAGGTATATAACCCTTGTGTTATTTCTATTTCTATAAAAGTTATATCGCAATAATTATTGATATAATTATAAATTATTGATTGATATTTTAATGTCCGGCCCTACAGGAGAATAAACTGTTGTATTATAACCTGGAGTTTGCTGGTCAGTGGTTTGAGTCAGAAAAGTTTTAAGGTTTTAAAAGGGAGTGAAATCTGAATATTGGTTCTAAATAAAATGGAGTCAGTGAAATGAACAGTTTCACTTGTCTAGAAACATCAAAACAAATATCTTCACTCCTACTGTCATATTTTTGTGTCTGTTGCAAAATTAAACTTTCACAAGATCTGACATCATATAGGGAAATAACAAAGCCACTAAATTAATATTAAATCTATGTAATCTAATGTACTTTGAACGCTGTTGAAAAGTGTAGACCTATGCACGTTGTGTAACTTGTTTGTCCTTTTTGCATTGTGTAACACAATGTAGAAGGCCACATCCTGTAATCTATTCCTCTGTCTCCTTTGTTGCATGCTTCCCCATTGTTGCATTAGCTTTATACCTTTTAGAAATAATAAATAATGATTACAATGATGCTAATAGAGTGAAACAAAACATTAAGTCATCAAATCGAAACAACTAAAACATATTTCAAGCTATTATTCTTCCTCCTGACTTAACGTTTCATTGCTTCCATTAGACTTTGACTAGGGCGCTTTCAGGGAAAGATTGATATGTATTAGTTTGCATCCCTGTCGGTGTTTGTTACTTTACTGCTGACTATTTCATAGGGGATGGCCAGATGGTGTGTGTGTGTATGTGTGTGTGTATGTGTTTAAAAATAGGATCACTGTAGACAATATTTCAGCTTTGCAGTATAATATACATCCATCATTTCTTAGCCCTTGGTGAATGGCCGTCTTTCTGTCATACATTTTCTTTCACATTAACATTGTCATTTCATGATTCCTCTGATTTTCTATGTTTCTGTGTGTGTGTATGTGTGTGTGTGTTTGTACCTGTGTCTGCTGAGTCATTTAGCCAATGGCTGCGAATTGCAGAGTGTGGCTGTCAATGACTTTGAGTAAATATGCTAATAGCCCGACACCTGTTTGTATAAGAAGAGGGAAACACACACCTCCCCATCAAGCACACACGCACTCAAACACTCCCACACAACAGTGGAGCAGGGGGAACAGAATATTTGATTGAAAACACATTTCGGTCTCTGCTATCGTTTTGTGTTCATGAGTCTCACTCCAACAAGGAGCTACTGTAGGTTTGCCGTGTCAAACAGGCTCTGACTTCATCTCTCCTTTTCTCTTCAGTGATGGAGCCCATGACGGTAACAACGTCGATGGTCGGGCCGGACGAGTTCGACCGCAACGCCCCACGGATCTGTGGCGTGTGCGGCGACAAGGCCACCGGCTTCCACTTCAATGCCATGACCTGCGAGGGCTGCAAGGGCTTCTTCAGGTGGGTGTCATCCCTTAATGATGTGTGTTTATAAGCAACATGTCTGTTTTGTTTGTAAGTATGTGGGATGATGTCATGAAAAGGTGTGTGTGTGTGTGTGTGTGTATCTAATGTATTATGAGGGATTTATCTGCGCGACTGTTACTGAAGCAGTCGACTCTAATTTTCTTTCTGTTGTTAGGTGCATTCATTGATTAATCACACATTTATGTTGTTTTTCTTCATAAAACATTTACTGACCACTGCAATATATTTGTTTTTACTGTATATCGGTATGTGTTAAGTTTAAATGATAGTTTTTGTCCTATCTTTAAAATTACTGACACATCTCCCAAATTCAAAATCTATCAGACATTTATTAGGAATGAAATGTCTGCCATAAGCAGAGAGATGAAGATTTAAGACACATTTGGACTGGTCTCTTTTTTCTGGAGCTGTATATGTAAATGTTGACTTTAACATTTTAATCCCAGCAACAGAAGGAAGAAAAGAAAGACGTCAACCCTTCAAACAGGAATTTAAATTTTAGTGGAATAAGCTGGTTCAGGTAGTTTAATTAGGAATTGCTACAAACTGTTTATATAATATATATGTAAAATGTGTGTAATGTTAAGTCCAGTCCAACTTATTTCTTTATAGTTGGTAGGGTATCAACCTGATTGCTTAATTATTTTCAATAAGTTGCATATTAAAAAGGAAGAAATATATGCACTTAATAAGATTTAACTTCCATGAATCACCAATGACAATATTTACCATTTCTTCTGATGTTTTCATGCTGCATGAAACGTTAAGCCTTGAAATTTCTATCCTTCATAATATTTTTGAGCCACCACAAGGAAAAAATACGTCCACATTAACAATTTATTCATTTTGAACTCTTGTAGGCGCAGCATGAAGCGCAAGGCCTCCTTCACTTGTCCATTCAACGGAAGCTGCACCATCACCAAGGACAACCGGCGCCACTGCCAGGCCTGTCGACTCAAGCGCTGCGTCGACATCGGCATGATGAAAGAGTGTGAGTACTATTATTTGCGATGGCTGGCATCCGAGAAGCTCAACTGATATGATTGAGTCAAATACTGAGATGCAATTACAACTTAAGTTGCAAATATTTCACTTTAAACATAAACAGAGAGCTTGATTTTATGCTGTAACATGCTTTTAGCTGTATGCTCTGGTTAACACAAAATTAACTAAAACATTGACTGATGACACATGATTAACTCATTTTGTGGTACACAAGCATTAAACAGTTGTAGAATCAAGCCTCATGATAACATTTATCAAATAGGTATTATGTATTAAAAAAAATTGCCACACAAATATGACCTGTAGAGGTCCTCTCTGTGAAGAGAGGCCAGGAAGAGTTGTGAAACCATCACATTTGTGGCATGTCAGACTAGTTGTTATAATAGAAATTAAATAATAATCTTCAGTTGTACCTTGTACCACCAGGTGGTACACCCTTTTTAATCTTAATATCATTAAAAGCTGAACTTGAGGGTACACTGAGGCTAAAGGTAATCTGCCTGGCTACTGGCTGGTATGGCAGTGCTATGAGAGCCATGTGGCCGGCTCAGTAGAACAGACGTCATTACCTCTATGCCTTTTTTTAAACTAAACTAAATGCCTACTCTCATAGGCAGTAGAGTCAAAAGCTGTCCTATTTAATAAACTACAAAAAATGTGGGTTGCAATAAAAGTAAGATGAGAGGAAGAATGGAATTAAAACAACACAGTAGAAGAAGAGTAACAAATCGCATGATTAAAAATGCATGAATCTGATATTAATAATTAGTAGTATTTATTTATCTATTTGAGGTGTAGACGTCTGTAGAGCAGCTGACTCTGATGCTTCACCAGGATCAGTGCATAGCTTGAGAACCACAACCATGAAATACAGTTTACCCTGTTTTTTTTCATGAATTTAATTTTTTTGCACTTGACCAGATGGTGTTGTTGCCAGTGCCAAATTCGAACACATTCCCCAGCTCGTTACACATGAAGCCAGTTAGAGAATGCTATTTTACAGTTGAGGCAGAGATTTGTATTTTAATTTATCGGTGGCCTATTTAATTATTGTGTTGTATCTTCCTCATTCATTTTTGGCATGTTGGTTTGGCCTTCCACTAAAATACTGTATTCAAATCAATGTAGTATTTAAATCAATATTTAATATCAACTATAAAAATCATCTCCAAGTAAATTATTTATTTATCTTACTCTTAGTACTGCGTTGCAAGGAATTATCGGCCAGGCAATTTTTTACGGTTATTATTACATCGATGGTTTTTGAAGTGTAACTTCACCCCTAAATAGAGGTGAAGTGTATCATGGGAAGGTCAAAAAATACCGTGAGAACACATTGCTGAGAGGGGGGGGCGTTAAATGGTAAACTCTCAGTGAGTTTGGGCCCTGCAAGGTCCAAGATGGTTTAAAATACTGGGTTCAACCCATGAATTTCAAGTATATTTGGTGATAAATGTAGTATTAACACCAGCATTAATGTGCTTCTTTAATGTCATAGAATTTAGATTGCAGCTCAAAATACACATTTAAGTCTGCATTATCTATTTAAAATGCTATCATCACTGTTATCAAAGTTGTAACTAATAGTGTTTTGATTTCTAGTGCTCTCTGTGTATTGAGGAGTCCATTTAATGGTCAGTGAAAGTTTAGCTGCTCTGGTTTAAATTGATATTTAAAAACATTCTGGAGGAAGAACAACCAATTGCATCTGCGGTCAAGGTAAACTGATCTGATTTGCTACAATATGTACTGTCTATGCCTAAGGCTGTGCTGTGCCCTATGGTAAACTCTGGCTGGGGTCAGGCAGAAGCTGAGTATAGTAATAATAATAATAATACATTTAATCCTGCTTCTTTCCAGATGGACTTTCTATCATTACCGCATCCGCAATTATGTTAATCAAAACACAATAATATATCTCAACTAAATTACCTTTTATGTTTAAAAGGCTGTGTCACAGCTGCGCTCATGCCCTGCTGTTTATGCATACAGTAGCAGCGTGTAACACAAGTAGAACGTGCTGTGAAAGGAGAATGAGACATCAGTTCACCCCACGTTAACACAAGACGACACCTTGTCTCATCACATTCATAATGACCAACATGGAAGCGTATCTTTAATCTGCATGTTGACAAATTAGCACATTACAGCCGCTAATCATTCCAGCGTCCTCGCTGCGTTTCGCTTATTCAAATGTAAACGAGTGAGGAAGTCAGTGTGTATGTGAATACTAACGCAGCAAGGGGAGAATAAAGGAGAGCACATGCAGGAAGGGCAGCCGGGGGGGATCAAATCTTGCCCAACAATAGCTTTTTCTTCAAAGGGATGCACAATGGTTTTGCCCACGTTTCATTCACAAACAGGCTGTGTGTGTGGGTGTGTGGGCTTGTATGTGAGCTCGGTTGTATATTCCGGTGGGGACTTAAAAGTGAATGAATTCTAAGCTTGTCTCTGAATGGTCTGTGCATGTATAGCTAAGGTTGTTTTATTTTTGCATTAAGAACCTAAAGGATGCTGTGTTGTTGTTACATCGACAATATCTGCTCTGGTAACCGTTTGGGCACTAGTACTAATTTAGCACCAAAATTGTAAAAAACCCGAATGATACCCACTGTCTCAATGCATTTGCATTTCTAGCTGCAATTGAGATCATCCTTGAGAACTAAGCAAAGTGGAAAAAAACAGATGAGGAACAGTTATGGTGTGGTTAACTCAGACATTTTCTGATCGGAAGTTTAAACCACAGTCACTCAGTTTATTTTCCTATTTAGTATAAATAAATCCAGGATCATTAGGTCATGGTTGGGGATCTTTGCCTCATTTGGAGCCAGGAAAAAGCATGTGTGTCCCTGTGACTACTTTGTGTGTGTGTGTGTGTGTGTGTGTGTGTGTGTGTGTGTGTGTGTGTGTGTGTGTGTGTGTGTGTGTGTGTGTGTGTGTGTGTGTGTGTGTGTGTGTGTGTGTGTGTGTGTGTGTGTGTGTGTGTGTGTGTGTGTGTGTGTGTGTGTGTGTGTGTGTGTGCATTTGTACTACGGGCTGAGGCTGGGATATAAGTGTCTCATGTTATTCATATGGGGGACCACTGTCTCCTGCTGTGTCTCACCATGAATCTTGGGACAGCACTGATGAACATGATGAGCTTGATACTGATATGTTCAGTACCTCAGACAGTATGTTGCAGCACTAACATGTGTGTGAACTCATATACTACAAAAATCTGTCTTTGTAAAGGTAACTCTTTTTAAATAACTTAAAAAAAATATATATCTTTACAAATGTTAAGTTAATGAGGCTGAATTAAAATTCTACTGACGTTAGGACTAGGTTATAATGTTTTCCAAAGTGTAACCCTTCATTTTGAATGGAAGATTCTACATCATGTTCATGAATGCATCTTCTGAAGTTGAATTGAAGTACGGTTACAATCTATTTGTATGTGTTTGTCTGATTTTACGCCATGGTCCAAGCGTCACCAGCATTCAGATTAGAACTTTGTGTGGTGTATTTGTTTGTGCGTATTTGTTTGTATGTGTGCGTGTGTGTGTGCACTCTTTGAGCTGAGCCATCTGAGTGGTTATAGTAAACACCCCTACGCTGTCGTTGTTTGACAGAGGTTAAAGAGATGCCAAGAAAAAACCTTCCCAAATGTGTGAGTGTATGTATTTGCATTCTTGCCAGCTTTGTGTGTTTGCGCGGGTGTGTATTTGTAACAGGATTAGAATCACACCAGCGATTCTGAAACGTCGTCAGTGTCTTTCAGTAGCACAGCTTCTCCTGAGGTTTCTGTCCTCCCTAATTCACATTCTTCATCCTCTCTCGGACTCTTTTGTATTCTGTCCCTGCTACAGCCTTTCTGTCAGGTGGTCAAAGTCTTTGACATCTGCATTATAATAAGAGCTAGATGCTCCATTTATAGTGGGATACACACAAACATGTCAATATACGTATATGAATAAATCCAAACAACCAAAACTGTATAGCCCATAGACTATTTATAAATTGTCTCAAAGTATTGTGTAATGTGAACTCCAAAGATCAATGAAACACACATGTTTTGAACCCCTTGGATTTCTGGTTCGTGGAGCCCCTTTTTCCACTGATCAAAAAACCCACTTACATATGGCTTTTGTCTGCAATTAGAATTGATTTAATCCGCATTCACTCCCGTTTCAAATGACTCTGCAGTACATACGGGTTTTGATCGGCCCCTTGGGCACTGATGGAAACTTGTTACCCGGATGAACATTCTAGTTTGGCAAGACAGTGAAGGTGTGAGAGCTTCTACATTTTCGGTGCGTGTAAAGTGAGCGCAGATCAGCAGTGAAGAGAGGACAGGCGGTTGGCTGATATGGCACCGTACAAGAATCCTGCTTCTATCATGTGTGTCTGCCCTGAATCCGAAGCAGCGGCGGGAATAATTTTGCAGTGGCGGTGAACATAGCAGAAACGCTGTATATGACACTAGTGCAGCACCCTGCCCTTTTCAAATGGGCCTTTTTCTTGGCCTTTGGTAATGCTGGTCACAACTTTCTTGATAAAATTATAAAAGTGACCTGCTCTTGTCCCATTGACCAATGTCACAGAATGCCCCAGCTGCTACAGAGAGCTGGTCCCCCTTTTAATCCAAAGTTTATCATTATCGATTGTATCACATGTCCAAGTTGCACCAAATTCAAAGCTGCACTTCCTTGGGGCTTTAAGAATACATGTGTCATATGTGAAGTCAATATGAATAACGGTTCTCAAGATATTTGACAGACAGATTTCTGGAATTATTAGACAGTAGAAAAATAAACCACTGTTGGAAATTAGTCCTCAGTAATTTCTGTTGTAACATTGCATCATCATGCAAGAACTTACAAAGTAGACAATATGTTTATTAGGTTTTTTCAGGTAATTAAGTACAAACAGACAAATACTAGGAGTAAGTAAGAAATTATGCCAAAATTAAAGGAAAAGAGAAAGAAAGAAAAAAGTCAATTGAAATAAAATAAAATATAGGCATAAAAACAGAACAAAAAAACAAACAGACAAAACTAGCAACTCAAGACAATGAAATGTATTGATGCATCACTAGTATACAAAATACATCAGAAAAAGAGGTGAGTGGCCTATTGTGAGTCTCATAGCTGCTCTAAATCTCCATCAAATTGAGCAAGGTGGTCTAAGAATGGCTGCCAGATCTTGTAGACATAATCAAGTGTCACCTAATGTCTTTGTGCCCGGCTCCGCCCTACAATCCACACTTTCATTGTGATCTACCGATTAAGCCATTTTGAGTCACACTCAGCATGTGTGAGTGCCTTGATGCCTGACTGACCTGAATTTACCCCTTCAGCGTCACAGGCCGAAAGCAGTAGTGGAAAAATCTTGGCCACACACCAAATCCGGCTTGACATATATCACACCAGATCTGAGTGTTTGCAGCCTCCATTGTACTTGAACTGGTCCGCTGGCTGGTTAATGAGTAATCCCGCTGTGAACCTCAGGCCTCCACGGCGCTCCTCAACCCTTTTCCCCTCGTCGTGAGTGTGGCATCACTGGTGTTTACCAAACTTTTATCTTTTCTTTTTTCTTAACCAGCCTCACTGTTTGCCTTTTCTTTCTGGCCTTTTTTCTTTGCTCCTCTCATTCAGGGCACCGCATCACCACATCCAATCAGTCCCTGCCCAAACAGCAAACTTTCTTTGGTAAAGTGCTGTGTGTCTGCCAAGAACTGTGGGGTGGTCAAATGTTCTTTTGATGGTCAGTTGTTTTTTGTGGACTCCTGCCTTGACGATGCCATCCAGGGCTCAAACTTGGCTGAAAACCTGGCTGGTTCAATCATGTTCCAGCCTTAGAATAGCTTCTTTGACAACCTGTGCCAAACTCCAACCAAACTGTGCCTATTCATGTTCAGGCTGCATGCTTGGATAATCCTCACCACAAGGAGTGGTTCTGGCGTGGGCTCGGACAGACACTGGAGCAGAGCCAAACGCCTAATTAATGATGGTGGTTTAAAGGAGATGAAAGCCAAGTAAACCCTTTGGTTAGTTAAGCAGTCCGACTCATTCAGTTGCCTTCATTAAGTCTGTGTTGTTTGGATCGCCACAACGCACATCATGAGCTTACGTAAGGCCGTGACTGAGGTTGCAATCCAGGGTGCAATCACTGGAAGTCCACTTCAAATATAGTTGTTTACAGCTTCCAGGAAAACAACCAGCATCTAGTATGAAGTGGAAGATCTGAAAACCACAACATTTTGAGTCATCCATGCCATCCCATAGATTTAGTTGGTGTATTTATTGCTTTTAGCCAAATATGCACCTAAAATTGTAAAGGCTAAAATAACATTTTTTTTAAATGCTACAGAAATTGCTGCATTAACAGATTTAAAAAAAACAGTGGAGCCAGTAGACTACACTTTATTCAGAATAGCTCATGAAAAATGGTGTCAGGAGCTTTATTCCTACATAAATAAGGTTTGCTATGCAGGTCAGTGTGAACCTAAACAAATTACCTAAGGTAATGGTGCTGAATTAGATGCCTGCAAAGTATAATAGGCGAGACAGAGTCTTTGTAGCTGCCAGATTGTGCGACTCACAGTCGTATCTGTGTATTTTGACCTCAGGACTCTGTGCCCGTGACCCTTTGGCAGGCGTGGTATGTCTGGCACTAATGCTGTCCATCTGTCTGTCTGTCCGTACAGTTGAGCTCTTCATGAGTAATCATAGGTCACTGTGGCAGGGAGTCAAAAGAATAATACAGGCAGAGGCATTCAGAGGTCAGCGCATTACTCCACCAGTGACTGCAGCGGCTATCAACAGAGCCAGGCCTCAGATGGATGGCGAAAATGTAAGAGGGTGTAAGAAGGAATACATTTTCTACTACTATATATATATATATCACCTTTCAAAACACTTATTAGGTGCTTAAGTTAAACAGTCAAAAGCAATTTGAAGACCACACAGCGTTGGAGCACAAATGCAAAAATAAAAACTTTTACAGATGGGAAAAGAGTAAAAACAAGATAAAATAATAGGGGAAAAATAAGAGAAACCACAATTATAAGAATGTGTCTTTAAGAGATATTTAAAATTGGTTAAGGAGTTCTCAGATGGAATTCCTCAGGGAGATTTTCCCAAAGAGTTGGAGCCCAGTCACCTGGGATCCTCAGCCGGGACTGTGGAATGGAGAGCAGGGCCTTCACTGAGGAGCTCAGGATAGGACTGTGCACATATTGTGTCTAAAGATCTGAAATGTGGTTATGTGCAACTCCAGAATGGGCCTTTAAAGTCAGCAATAAAATGTTGAAATCAAATATAATTTACTGGCATCCAATGAAGAGAAGTAATGCGCTCTCTTTGAACAGATTTATTGAGAACTATGGCTGCTGCATCTTGGACGAGCTGCAATTTCTGTAGACTTTGTTGGATCAGGCAGGTGAAAAGAGAGTAACAATAATCCAGAATAGAGAAAATTATAGCATGAATATAATCTATAAAAAATATATATACATATCTCCAATAGTTTCTCCTTGAGTGGTTTTAGCCCTGAATGTTCTGTTCAGTTTCTTGTGAACTCTGGGACCCTTGAAATGTGTTCTCATTGCCATCAGCAGCATAAAACACAGATGATGCAACACTCTCTCAAGGCTCAACTGCAATGACTTGTTCTATAACACACAGTGGATCTATACCTGGCAGAATACAGTATGGAGGTTTTTATAGATAGTAGTCGAGTGTTTGCAGGTGAAGTTGCTTGAGGCCCCATCTGCACATGACATGATCTCGTAACTCAATTAAAGCAGTGACAGAAATATAGTGTTAAAATGTGTTTCAATACAAGTAATAGATAGGCTCCGTTTGCAGTAATAGTCAAACAAGAAATGTAACACAGAAGGAATGTCTTTTAAAACCCCCTCATTACAAATGTTGCATTCACACACTGAGCGTTCGAGCCACCTGTTTTTCATTTTGCAGAATATCTTCAGGCTCAGCTTGTAATTCAAGGTTTCCTGTTTCACACCACCAGTGGCAACTCTGCAGCACACATCCAGATGTAGTCGTCCTTAGAAGACAAATATTGCTCGTGTGTGTGTTATCAATTTTTTTTACAGGGATAAGCTTCTAATAGGCCGCTCATAGCAAGGGCAGCCCCGTGGTTTAAGGTTGGATTAAAGACCTCTTGCATAGACTCCACCATACTCAGTCAAAGTAAAATTGACAAACATGTGTCGCGTGGTGTTTTTGTTTTCCGCTTTGCCTTGTTATTTTATTTGCCGCAATATGTTTTAATACATAATACATTTCAGTGTGTAAAGCTGGAGCAGGATTTTTATTGTTTGTCTGTGAGTAGTTTTATTACGTAGCGAAGACAAAAAAGATTTTTATGATGGCACTGACATTTCTCGAAATATGTTTTATTGCGGCCAAAGAGCTCAGCTTCCTCCTCCCACTTGTTCAAAAATAAAGTAAAGACACAGCTCTCATTTTTTTTATTTCTGCGTGAATTGTATTTGAAATCTTGCAGAAAATGATTTGTTGCCGTAATAAATGAGTCTTGTGAAAATAATATTACAAAATAATATTGTGGTTGAAGACAAGAGGAAGTGGCGTGCAAACCTAGAAATAGAAATATCAGATTCTCTTGTCAGACTTAGAACAGACCCTATGTCTTATCCATTCTGCACTACTGTGCCGCTCACCCTGTGGTCTTTACTCCTGCAACATGAATAAGGCAAGAAGCACTTTATTGTCCAACACCCACAACAGCAGCTGCATTAAGAGGCAGCGGAGATGACAGACCTTTTCTGCGTGCTGCACAGAGATGAATGGACCATGTAACCTGAGATGGAAATATTTGCAGTATCCATTAGATCTCCCTCACCTATTTTAGAAATCGTACTTAGTTTTACTTCTCAATGGTTGCACTTATCTACCATAACATGCTGTGAGGTAGCACTCAATTATAATACTGTAATGTCTTTACTTCATCTAAAGTGTTGCTAAGGAACACTATGAGAACTGCTTTCCTTTCAATGTGGGGGATAACTTCCCCTTTCTCTCTCTGTGTCTTTAAACTCATCTTACAACTGGTAATTCTAGGAATAGAATTGAGTTAAACTCAAATCAAAAATTTCAAATTTTAATGAGAACTAGCAAGGTGCTTTGAGAGCCCATACCCTATCTCGCTATATAACAAAGGTGGTGGGGGGGGGAAATCCTGCCCATTTATATGATTCACCAATCACCACAAACTCGAATAGTTTTGTTGTTGGGTAAGGCCTTCTCAACAAAATATCATGGACATTGGTTTGGCAGTTTTTGTGTAATCCTGCGGACAGTCAGACAAACAAATACAGATGGACACTCTTTGGCTGTGGTAAAAAGGATGTAAAGTGACCTCCTAGAGATGCAAAGTGTTCTACATAACCACAAACACAAACTGAACTGGAAAATGACATCAGTCTGAGACACTTTGTAACTACAGGATTTGATAATTGTCCAGATTTGTATTCACTTAAACACAAACACCTTGTCACCATCTTTGATTTATTTGTGGCTCAAACAACCTATTTACACTGTTAAAGCTCCTCCAGTGGGATTCTATGCTTTGTCTATAATTATACCTTTAGCATGTCCGTATGCTTAACCACATTGTAACAGTGTAAGAAGAGTGTGGTATCATTAAACATGTAGACCCGTTTGTTTTCACTGAAGTAGGAGTGATACGAGTCAGTTAGTTTCAATGTGATAAGAGTTTACTCTTAATTTTAGATACATTTGCTTGTAACCTTTTTTGGGGGATAAATTCAAAAATTTGATTTCAAAATACAAATTTTTAGTGTTGGTATTGATTTTTGGAATTCAGTTTTTAGTGTTATTGGAATATGTGATTAATTCTGTTGAACGTTGAACTTTATTTGTGTATTTTCTTTATTTTGTCTTTTTTTGCTCCATGTTTATATGTGTGGAGGCTGTTGATTAAATTTTTACTTGAATACAAAAAAATTGAATAAGTCTTCTCCCCCATCTTCAGTCATCCTGACAGATGAGGAGGTTCAGAGGAAGAAAGAAATGATATTGAAGAGGAAGGAGGATGAGGCGGCCCGGGAGGCGATGAGGCCGCGGCTGAACGATGAGCAAGCTCAGATGATTTCCTCTCTGGTGGAAGCTCACCACAAGACCTATGATGACTCCTATTCTGACTTCTCCCGCTTCAGGGTGAGTCCACTACTAAGTTTCTTACTTTACCAAAACCATACTAACATTATCATCGATGCAGCCCGAGATGCTTAAATGTGGGGGGAGCAGGTCAGATGTAATGCGACAAAAAGAGGGTTTCCTGCAGTACAGCATTTTGAGAAAATACTACAGTTAAAAAATGATAAGCAGTTACATACAGTTCAGTGTTCTGTTATCTTATCACCATGAATACATTTGAGACTGTTTAGATCAGTTTGTCTTGAAAGCTACACTATATATCTTTTACTGAGCAACAGCGCCCTCTGCAGCCAGACAAAGTGAATCATTCTGCTGGGTGATTCATTGCTCTATGTGTTGAACGGAGCTCGGACTGTGAGTCCCACTCACTAAACTGAAACACAACTAAATACAGGTTATTACCCCTACTTCCTGAACCAGTTGATATTCTAAAAGTATAATCACTGACTATTGTGAATAAACACTGTTTTTTAATGACCTAAGTGTTTTTAACTGATCTACAGTTCAGCTTCACTTGCTGGTTCAGATTCTTTCACACATGTCCATAAAGGCTTTTAACCGCCTGTAACTGGCATCGCTTGGTAGGTGATATTCTCCCAGTGGACCACAGCAACTGGGTCGCCCTAGTAAATGAGATTGGATAGAAAGATCTATTAGTGTCATGTGTGATTGTGTCACCCACTGTAGCAGAGAGCCACAACCACACTGACCTGACCCTTTGCAGATATTGCGTTGTGATTGTCTCTTTGAACTGCATGTGACCCTCTACAAGATGTTAATCCTACAAATATACCAGACTAAAACCTAGATTAATCTCTGATAAGACTATAAAAACTAAACTGTGCTTTGAAATTGATCATTGAAACTAGTGTAGTGTCCGTTCTAAACCTGCCAGTTTGGAATGGGCTGTTGAAGAGAGTCCAATGATCAACTGGAGGGTGTGTGAGTTATATACAAGTTAGAATTATTATAATTTCATACATTGCATAATAAATTAAGCAATCAACACAATCTTCAGACCCAAGATCACAATTTATCAAAATAAAAGCTCTGTAATCCTCTCAGTATAAAGCATTGTTGCAACAAAACGAACATGTGCTCTTACTTTGTAGATAAATTGCCAAAGAAGTAGTGATTCTCTGAAGGTTGTTGCCATGGCAGGGATCAGTGCCTGCTGCCACAGTACAGTGGATTTTTTGTCTGATACGGTGAAATAGACAGACATTTATGTAAGAATTAGGTAGATGACTATTTGTATATGGGAACACATTCTCTACTACACAGATATTAATCAGATTTCTAATAAGAAGGCTGTGGCTGAGGGGATAGATCCGTTGTCAACTAAAGAGAAAGTCGGCGGTTCGATCCCGGTCTTCCTCATCTGCATGCCAAAGAGTCCTTGGTCAAGGTCAAGACACCCTGAATTTCCCCTCATAGAAAAGTGCTGCCCGTAGATGCACTGGGGATGAATGGTTAATAAACTGTACTGTAAAGCGCTTTGAGTGGTCTTCAAGACTAGAAGAGCGTTATTTACACACTTGTTGTAGCTTTTTGAGGAGTAAACATAAAGAGAGCACACATTTTGATTACAGAACTTACTTTCTTCAATCTAGACAAATAATCAAACAGCGTGTTTGAGTTTATCGTCTGGTTTTATACAGACCTGACAAACTTTATACACACCTGTCAAACATTATTTTTGAGTTCATCATCTGGTTTTATACAAACCTGACAAACATTCGTTTTAATGTAGCCTTCCAAAGACTTAGTCAGGTTCTGATTCCTACAGCCTGAATAAGAATAATGGAGTTAATATTTGTATTTGATTCCTCACTCCAGGTGGCACGGATGAGGAGCCCAGTAGTGCGTTGAGTTGTGACTGTATTACAGTGAGGATATCAATATCTGTGTGTGTCTGTGTTTGTTTGCAGCCTCCAGTGCGTGAAGGCCCAGTAACACGCAGTGCCAGCAGAGCGGCGTCCCTTCACTCTCTGTCCGATGCCTCCTCTGACTCATTCAACCACTCTCCCGGTAAGACACCTCATTCTCCTCTGATGTTTGATTGATTGGTGATTCAGGGTTAACTTAACTAAGGTCCCCTAGGAGATCTGTCGATTTCAAAACACAAATATGGCAGTAACTCTAGCGCGATGGTCTTTCTGTGCCTCATGCTGAGCTTTACTGTTCCAGTGAAAAGCCATTCAACATCTACGTATGTGGGAACAAACTCTACTCATTTTCTCAGCAAGGTTACACTGTGTTGCAAGCTCTATTCATCGATAAGACCTATACACATTTATAAATGTACAGTAATGACCATGTGTCCTAAAAATGTCACAGGACGATTTTATTATCTGACTTTGTTAATTTGTTTGCATCCAAATGCAATTTGCATCAAATGATTTGTCGATTTTCAAAACACAAATATGGCAGTAACTCTAGCGCGGCGGTCTTTCTGTGTCTCACGCTGGGTTTTACTGTTCCAATGAAAAGCCATTCAAATTAATTTCTAAAGCTGTTTTCAGACATGACCTACGGGTAAAATCCGGAGAATTGGCTACAGAGTTTACCCCTAGCTTGGCCACTACACATGCACAACACAACAGGAGTTTTTTTGCACAGACGCACGCGTTCACAACAGCATCAAATCCTCTGCATTATTCAGGCCAGAGGTGGAGCAGCAGGCAGAGGCAGGAAGTGACTTCGCTGCCTAGATCATCTGATCATGTTTTACTTCTATTTAATGTTGCTTATTGTTGATATAGCCATATATCCGTTGTTTTTTATTCCTCCAGGACTAATATAGTAATCAGTGTGTCTGTAGGTCAGACTGTCTCAAGAATACCTTGAGGATATTTCCTCAAATTTTGTACAACTATTGACTTGGACTCAAGGATGAACTGATTCGATTTTTGAGTTCAAATGTTTATGTTTTTCCTGAAAGGGAAATCTTAAGATCAGCTTGAGGGAATGTCATCCAATTTTGAACAAGCGTTCATTTTGACAAGAAGATGAACTGATTACATTTTGGTGGTCAAAAGGTAAAGGTCACATGGCCGTGCGTTCTTTTGAACTCATAGGGCTGATTAACGAAGTAACATCGTTGGCTTCAGTAGCAATTTGACAGGCAACATTAGTCAGGCGGAAGTGAGAGGTGAATCTGAAATTTCAATGTGTTCTTTTTAATCACTTCCTTACTCTCCCCATCCCCTCTCCTCATTCCCTTCCTCTGCCTTTGTCTTGTCTCGTCATCTCCTGCTTAAACAGAGTCCGTGGACACCAAGATGAACTTCAGCAACTTGTTGATGATGTACCAGGATGGCGCCAGCAGTCCAGACTCCAGCGAGGAGGATACTAAGCTCTCCATGCTCCCTCATCTGGCCGACCTGGTCTCCTACAGCATCCAGAAGGTCATTGGTTTTGCCAAGATGATTCCAGGCTTCAGGTACCAATTAAAACAGACTATGTATATATCATTGTTTATAGACAAAGGGATCCATATAATACAATCTTAGCTGATCAATAATAAAATAATTGTAGCCCTAATTCAACAAACTGTTTAAATGGCGAGTGAAAGTGAAATCTCTGGTACTGATACGTTGAATATTTTATATTTCTTTGGTCATATTGTAGCCACATAGAAGATTAAGCAGTACTACCCCCGCTGCTTCCTTGTTTGTACCACTCCTCTGAATAATTTGTTGACTGGTAAAATCCTGCTGCATCTAACCAGTAGCACGCACAGACACAAAGGCTGGCAGCCTGAACGAGCCCCCCCCCACACACACCTACACGCGGAGCACACTGACTCACTGCCCACATGTGTGCAGCTTATTACCAGGGTAAGACGAGATGTTATCATTGCTCCCAAACAAACAAGCTCTTCCAAGAAAGCGGCTGGAACAGGCTGTAGCTTTCCAAACATGCTGAGTGGAGAGATGTGCACGTACATAAGACCATGTAACAAAAGACCAGGGAAGACATGTCTGCCACGTGGGTACTCATGATGAATACACGAGTGAAAGAAATGGAAATGGATCAATAATTGTTGGTCTTCACGTGGCTTTGTATGAATATCCATGTAATATTCCACTGCTGACATTGCTGCTTTGCATCATTGGTATACAGTATATATTTGAAGCCAAGTATCAGGTGTGTGTTGTTAGGCGGTAGGTAGGGGTAGAAATATAAAGTACCTCGCGGGTACTGTAGATATATGAAGACAAGTAGGTTTTCAGCTTGTGAACCCACCAAGGGTTTTAAGATTGTTTTCTTACCCTTGAGCAGTCGATGAACTCTGATTAGACCTCGTTTTGTCCCTCGGCCCTCATTTAAGAAAAATCTCCTGCCTTAGTATTTGAACATTATTTTGCCACCTATTTTTACCAATTATATCTATCTACGCTTCACATACAGCAACACTACAGTAATTCAAACTACAGCCTATTCAGGTTCATCCGCTTCAAATAAATCCAACAAAAAAAGCAGTAAATTCTTTCAAGCACATCACTATAAATCAAGGTGACGGTGTTCCCTTTAGCAACCTCTGCATGAAGCACATTTAACAGTTAACACCACCACCTTCAAGGTTTTTTTGCTGGTTTATGACCACTTAATAAGAGCAATAACAAAATTTGAACGTGATGAGAAATAAGTGGAATATGTATATGTCTCCTATTTTTTTCCTAAATTATCGTTTAATACAATTATAAAGATATCCATACCCAGGATTACTTTTGTTTTGGTCTTTATAATTTAATAAGTTGAAATCACTATATATATAGTTTTTATATATATATATATATATATATATATATATATATATATATATATACATGCATAGAAAAACTCAGAAAGCCTTTTACCCATCTTGGAGGTAGTGATAGTGTTTGGTCCTAAAGCTGTATGTGCATCTGTCAGCATGTGGAGACACATACCGCATATATACAGTAAACATGTACGACCTTAGGCAAGGGTTTGCCAAAGCCTTGGGTTGAAAGCGCTGTTACTACAGTAAATCATAAATTCTCTATGCATGCTGTCATTGTTAGTCTTCCACTTGCACACACATGTACAAGTGAAGGCAACCTTCTTTAGATCGTAAGAATACTTATTTCAAAACAGTGTGGACATTTCATCCTGGACAATTTTTCATACTCGCAAATATTTTTTGCTTTAACCCCTGTATTTATTTTATTGTGTTTATATTTTACTTGAAGTCAGAGAGGTTTAAGTTAAATAGTTGTCAAATTATATTAATGTGAAATGGATCTCACTTTGCTTCGCATAGATATAGAGGGAGGGAAACGTTTTATTTTTATATAATACATTTTACAGCCTGTACTTCTATACTTTAAAAAAGGTAAAGGTTATACCAGTTGTTAGACTTGACTGTGGTTTAATACAAGTATTTGTACTTCTCCTTGAGTAAAGAATGTGTTTACTTTAGCCACCTCTGCTCATACTGTGTCTGTGTGTTTATTCCAGAGATCTGACAGCCGAGGACCAGATCGCTCTGTTGAAGTCAAGTGCCATTGAGATCATCATGCTGCGGTCCAACCAGTCATTCAATCTGGAGGACATGTCCTGGAGCTGCGGAGGGCCCGACTTCAAATACTGCGTCAATGATGTCACAAAGGGTTGGTTACATCTCACCGTCATAGTAGTGAAACGGGACCAGTAGCTTGGTTTCATGTGTTCTAACTGCACCTCATAAATCACACACAATGAACAGCATGTTCAGACTGATAGATATGTGACAGAGACTTTGCCAATCAACACACACACAAACACACACACTCACACACCCTGTTTTCCAAGTGTCCATGTTGGCTGCAACATCAACCACGCGTTGATAAAATGTTAAGTGTGCATTGTTGCAGCTGATGACACAGCTGTGATCTCTTTTCCCCCCACTCCATATAACCGACTCTTACAAGGATCACCCACACGCTGCTTCTCTATGCAGACTTGCACATAACTGTGAGGTTTCGATCAGGTATTTTCATGGAAGCAATAAAGCAGCCACAAATACACACACTCTGTGCTTGTTCACTCGCACATGCAGGACAGGAAGTAATGTTCTCTGTCAGGGATGTATAAACATAGCAAGAGAGAACTGTGATTCTCCTCTGAAGCCCCTGTGCTGTAAGTGTGTTTTCATTCATACGTTAGTAGGAAAGCACAATATGTTTCCCTGATGTAACACACTCTCTCCGTGTTGTCCTCTCCAGCGGGCCACACTCTGGAGCTTTTAGAGCCGCTGGTGAAGTTCCAGGTCGGTTTGAAGAAACTCAACATGCACGAAGAGGAACACGTGCTGCTCATGGCCATCTGCCTGCTCTCCCCAGGTACTGCTTGTGTGTGTGTGTGTGTGTGTGTGTGTGTGTGTGTGTTTTGTGTGTGTGTCCATTTACCCATGAAAAGCTTTTCCTGATAGACAATATGTTCAGATTTACAGTACAGAGATATAAAACATCACATCAGAAATTAATATTGGGTTAACCTTTAATGACAAGTGAAAGAACGTAATTGCCTAATGTGGCCTTCAAGCAGCAGTTATCTGAAAACATTTCACCGACTGTTTGTTTTCACCGTCTAACGCTAAGGTGAGTCATCGAGTGAGAGCGTCCTTCTGCCTCAAGGCTTGTCGAACATTATTCCACTGCGGCTCAAGCACCAATCCTTTCTAAATTAATAAAATAGAAAGTGATGAATACTCAGCTTGCAGGCTCTTACAGTAATTGCATTATTTCAGTGTATATACAAGTACATTCTGGTCAACATCACTAAATTACACATTATTATATTCGGCTTTAGCCAAAGGCAAAGAAGAAATAACTCAATTAACTTGAACAACAGACATTAAACTACAATGAAAGGTCCATATATATAAACCAACCACAACAATTGTCAGCTCAGTCTTCATTAGTGAACCACTATTCATTTATATTTTTAAATACTTTGCTTCTACTTTTCATGACAGTTTTAATCCTCAAACAAATTTGTGTGACATAAAACTGTTGAGAGAACATATGTTCTGCTGTTCTTCACACATGATAAACAACTCCGACAGCGTGGTGCTATTGTTTTGTGTGTTAATGTAAATTGTGGTTCTGAAGCAGAAGTTCTTTAATGTTCTGTCTCTCTGTCACATACATCTTAGCTGTAATCCAATTTTGATTAAACTTAGAACTTTTGGTTGGGGGTAGGGTCTGGTCCTGTGCTGTTGATTTTTTTCAAACAAGTCAAAGGTCACAGTTAGGGATCAACGTCTTAACCTATTGCAATTAATAAAATAGTCAGAGGTTTCACAGGTGTATTACCAGGAGGGAAAATTAATTTAAAATGAGCAAGACTGATCAAACGAAAACATGGCAGCAAATCCTAGCTGTTACTATTACTATAACTATTCCCAATGATTTATCCAATCATTATATAGCTTGGTGGATTGCTTCACACAAGTTCCTTTTATAGCATCATTAACAATAACTACACCACACATATGCCCGCAAAATAAATGTGGGTTAGGTCAGGTCCTCATCTTACAGTGGCATTATCATTGCATTATTTTTCAGGCCTGCATCGCACTTTTAATTACCAAGTTTTAATAATTCCATAATTAATAACACTGATATTTGAATATTCCTATAATGTAGCACATATTCAATAGTTCAGACTGCATGCAGTGTAATTATAGCATCCCTCTGAGGGCATTTGTAGGTTTTCTAGTTACATATCAGCAAACTTCATCCTTCATCTTTTAAAGCCGACCCTATGATGATGACAGACCCAACCAGCTCCACACTAAACAGAACAGATCCCATCTGATCCAACCACATTTATTTTGGTTTCTTCCAACTTAAGATTGTGCTGCTAACATTCATTGGACTTCTTTTAGTTCTCTTGGTGAAATTCATTCTTGCAGCTTTGTGCTGCTTTGTGAGTGATGGATTTCTCCTTGGAGAGTGTCTGTAGAGGTTGACTTCATGTAACGTCCTTCACTCTGTCTGAAAACCACAGATAAATCCTTAATGCAAGTCTGTAGCACTCAACTGTCGGCCTTTCTATGTAAGGTTGATTGAACATTGAATTCAAGGACGTTTGCTTTCTATAATTATTGTTCTTCCTACACCTTCCAACCACTGCTGCAACTGTGTTTCAGCTTCTTGTCAGGGGCATTCTGGTGCTCTTGTGTTCTCAACCTTCTTTTATTCGTCTCTCAGTCTGGTTTCTGACTTGTTGAAGTAGTTCCTTCAGTGTGGAGCTGAAGCATTAGCTTATCATGCCTACCCTTCATACCCAGAATAATCCAACTAGCAACCCAAATGGGACCTAAAACATAACCATGATGACAACTCTGTTGTGTATTTGTTAATCATTTTGTTTTTCAAAAATGTGTAAATATTAAAAGTTAGCTATAATTATTCGATATATTTACCTCTTTTACAAAAACACAGCTGTTACATGTTTGTGTGAACAGATCAGCATCAAATTGTGCCTGTTTTTGCGTCAGAAAATGTGTTAGTCCATGCAGAGTGCCACTAACATGTGCACTCAGGTCTTATCTTATTTATCCTACAATAAACACTATGCAAGTAATGACAAAGTGAGAGCCTGTAAAACAGTATTTATCTTCAAAGAGTAATGGCAGAATATAGCATTTTATAAAGAAGCACAACAGAAAGAAAGTGGTTGTAATATTTTATAGTTTGTTCTGAAACTGTACAAACTAAATACTGTTTATTGTTTAACAGTTGGGTTAGATCTGCTTTCATTATTGAAGGGTAGTTAAGGGAGCAGCTACAGCTACATTCAGTTTAACAGTGACCATTACAATATACCATGATCACTATTCATTAACTTCCAAAATTGTGTTTGCAGCAATAGCTTAACTTTTAATGTGACCGATGCTTTCTTTCTCTCTCCATCCATCAACCTCCCCACCTCAACCTCCCCTTCTCTTTGACCTTCTCTCCTGATGTACGTTCTCTTATTTTCCACCCTCTCCATTTTCCCGTTGCAGATCGTCCAGGTGTCCAGGACCATGCCCGCGTCGAGCAGCTCCAAGACCGTCTGTCGGAGGCGTTGCAGGCCTACATCCGCATCAACCACTCGGGCGGACGCCTCCTCTACGCCAAGATGATCCAGAAACTGGCCGACCTGCGCAGCCTGAACGAGGAGCACTCCAAGCAGTACCGCTCGCTCTCCTTTCAGCCGGAGCACAGCATGCAGCTCACCCCGCTGGTGCTGGAGGTGTTCGGCAGCGAGGTGTCATAGCAGAGAAAGAGGCCAGCACGTCCACCTGTACTCCCTCATAACACACAGGATGATTAACCAACCCTTTCCACCGTTTCCCCCAAGAAAACCTGGCATTGATACATCTCTGGACATGTGGGAGAAAAGACGGATAATCAGACAGATGGTAACATTCACCTCTTCATCTTTGGCCCATTCTCCTCTTCTTCCTCCTGACCTCTAGGAGCGATACTCAAACGCCTGGACCTGTGGATTTTTTGGATTTATGACACCTGATGAGGCTGTGGATCTCTGCAGCACTTTGACAGGCTTTGGAAAACACAGTACAAGCCTCACATTTCATCACGTCATGCTGCTGTTGTGATGTCTGGAACAGATTTGACATCCAGATCCTCTCCACATCCACAAACTCCAGATTTGCCTTCTCTCATCACCACCTTTCTCCGGACATCACTTCTAGATCTCTGCCATGTTTTTACAGTGGAGACAGCTTGATGGAGGTGACTGTCACGTCCTTTTATTTTACCATCATCTTTATAACATCTCTTCAGGTTCACATCAACAGCTCCATCAGTTACCCACGCTGGCACTTGTGAGGGACAGATACATTTCTAGCAGTGTGACTTCACTTGTGTTACTTAGTTATAAACCATCATTGATCTACAGTTTGTTGACAGCCAATACATCCAAATATATTCAACATCAACATGATGAGCGATGGGCGATCTTAAAATAATGTAATTAGGGATGCACCGATCTGACTTTGCCACTCCTGGTACAGATATTGATACCCGGGCCTTGGTTAACGGCTGATAACGAGTATCAATCAAATATCAGTGTTAAATTAATAAGTGACCAATCTTATTATCAGCTGAAGAACTTGTTAGTTTAGGAAGCATTAAATACCTCCAAACTGACCCTTTGATTTTGGCTCCCTCTATGCTATGTCAGTTAGCAAAATCTACTGTTCTACCGATGTGCTGCTGATGCACGACGAATTGAACAGAATATATTGCTCCCATATATTGGCCCTATTGTCACCAATTCCCGATCCAGTTGTTCAATATCAGTGCATCCCTTTGGCGTAATTGATATACTCTGTTCGCTATTGAAAAAGTACTTTGTGAGGATGAGAGTCCAGCAGATGTCTTCTCCTGCTCAGCCCGTGTCTGTGTGTAGGAGACATCTCAGATGGTGGAAGGAAGTCTTAAGTCGGAGGGTTTGGGTGAGATTTGGAGGATTGAGTGAAGGAGATTGGAGAGATGGAGGATGGAGATGCTACAGTTGAAATTTCCTGCTCACCAGTCTACAGGGAAATTATCACAAAAAGAATGTATGTATAATGCTATATAAATATAAATGATACGTATAAGCTTATATATATATCTATATAAATATATATATAGATATATTTATGAGAGCAAAACAAGTTTGCTTTCATGAAGCTAATTGTTCTGACCGTTGTATAATGTAGAGGATTTGAAGGCTCCTCCTCAGTTGTGTGTGTGTTCTCTATGGAAAGACATATGTACACACACACAAGAAAGCACTGAGAAGTGTGTGAGGAGTCCTTCTATTTTTGTGATGCGTGTACAGTGTATGAGAATATTGATGGACCACAAGGGGGTGTGTACAGGCTCTGACTGGGGGTTCAGTGCAGGGAAGCACTTTTCTGTTGGATTTTACTCGTTATTGGACCTGTGAAGTTGGTCGACCGACACAACATCATGTTTCGTGGATAGTGATTATCCCAAAAAATAAGAAAATAAATAAATCTTTGTCCGGCTGGTTAGATTGCTGCTACGACAGTTAGAGCTAGATAGTTACAACTATCGGCTGTTGCCTCAGGGAAAAGTTTGTCTGATGATATTGTGTATGTGGTGTTTAGGCGTGTGTGTGGCGTAAGCTTACAATCATGAGACGGAGATTGTTTTTGAAGCTCTAGGATTCACTGTGATTTGTAATCATACTAAAAAACAGCATAAGTAAGCTAAAAGTCAAACTTTTTAACGATTACCCTAAGATTTTCATTCCCTAGCGTATGTTCATTAATAATATAAACTCCTCTTATGAAATGGTTTGCATTACCATACAATGCAGTAGAGATCTTAAAAAGTACATACCCATTTAATGGCTACATTTAAATAATAGTCATCGGTGTTAAAACATTGCTTGATTAATATGAACCTTGTGTGCAGTTTTTTTTTTTCTTTCTTCAGGGCTAATTCGATATTCTACAGATGGTAGCAATATAGATATAGGAGAACAATGTTTAGTTGAGTGTTTTTGAATGAAAATCCTTCAGATGGCCATAATAGCAGGACAGAAATGTAAAGACATGAGAAAGATGCTTTTTGTATTCACTATATAAACCAAGCCTCATACCGTTTTGTCACAACCTATCATTTCAACACCAGCCGCATAAGCAAGGGTTTTAGGATGTTACTTTTCAACATCACTACATATCATATCACCTTTTCTGTTGACACGGTGCATGCTCTCCCCTCACGCAGGCCTGGGTCGCCCCCTTGTGGACAAACCTTGTAAATACCACTTGCTAAGTCTGTACATAGTTAGAGATTAATGTAGGCAAAATACTAAGAGAATTCAATTGTTTGATGGAAAGATGCTCTGGAGATACAGCACTATATGCAATTAGGAGAAGGACTCTTAGGTTGTATTTAACTAGGACGGGCAGAGGTGGCAGTCCTGGTGACGTGGCTAAGTTGTTTCAAGGAGCAGTGAAGAAAACTCAGAATTAGGTTTGTCCCTTTCACAACAAAGTCACACATTCAAATAAGATCAATGTCATATCCAAAAAGATGCAGTTTTTAGTCCAACTATTTGGTTTGATGCTAAAATGAACATTAGTGCAATGCTTGGACTCAGAAACCTTAAGATGTCTACCTGCAAAGGCCCCATGTGACCGAACATTCCCAGTGGTGGTTGTGTTGTCCATTCCAACTGGCTGAGTCTCATGCATGCTCCACACACACACAAACACACACAACAGTAGTGTGTTCAATTCAATCTTAACTCTCCGGAACCTGACAACTCAGTCCGTCACCACAGGAAGTGTGCCCTCTCTGCCCGTTCCAAGCTTATGGATGTATGTTCTATTCTCTCTCTCTTCTAAAGTCAATCGATAAGCTTTTGACAATTATACAGTATATCCATAATGTTTTTATTTTGGTGAAAATCTCTCTTCTTTTTTTTCTTCCTGTGTTTTGTTCTGTTCAAGATTGTCGATCAATGTGTTTCAGAGTTTGCTTTCTAGCTTGTGCTTGGCTCGCTGCACTGGGACGTCATTTAAATGAAGCAGGAATGAGCAAAGTGGACTCCTGGAGACTTTTCTGTCTCCAGAAGTGCAAATGAACAAGCTCCCCTTGTTCTCGTGATTTCAGTGAAAACATAATAGCCATTTTCAAACTAACGATGTGGCTTTAACTTCATGTGCAGACAGGGAAGGGACACTGGCAACCGTTCTCTTTCTTTTTTCCTACTGGAATAACTTGTCAGTGCGGCCATGTTTCACCTGGATCCGTCACCTGAGGGGAAGGAACACGGCAGAGCTGAGTCTCTGTTAACGGAAAAGCGGTCCCAAGCTCTGTATTCAAAATGAGAAAAAAAGCTGCATCTGCTTTTCTAGAAGCACGGTGTCAAACACAATCGAGTGATCATGAACTAACACTGCCTCAACGGACCGACACAGGATTTAGCCAATGGACACTATCGCAACAGCATGGGCGTGCCTCTTCATTCATCACCCAACCATCTAACCGCCTCTTCTTCTGCAATAGCCAATTACAGCAGGATTACTCTTCATAGCTTTAACTTGACAGCCATTCAGGCTCTGCTTTTTCTGGGAAACAGTGGCGCACCAAGGGCTGATGGGAGTTTGGCGAGAAAGCTGCTTTGGGAATCGGACGTTTTCGAAGACACGCATGACGATACAGAAATGACGGCTTCTGTCCCTCCCAGAAAAAAAATCCGAGTGGACATCCAGAAGAACTGTGTATAAAATGTATTTTCGCCACAGGCAGACGAAGTAACGCGGTGTACAGACAGAGGGCGCTGTGACTGATGAGACGTCGCCTCCTAAAACCCAAAGTGTGACTTTACTTTTCTCACTACTTTGTGTGTTTCTCTCGCATTGCAGCTCTTGACATTTTTACAAAATAGTTGTTGAATGACATACAAAAAAAAAAGTGGACTTTTTACTTATAACATCAACACCTACATCTGTTAGAAAAGGAATGCAGGATGGGATGAAGGCGGGGAGAGTCTGCTCTGTTGCCAGGGTTCCGAGAGTGAAACCTCACCGATCTAACTTTGCTATGCTGCTTGTGAACACGTTGCTGATTCTCCTCTGTGGGTAATTTCTTAAATTTCCATCATTTTTAGCTTGTTCATGGAGAACGCTGTGCCTGCATGACATGTCTGGCTTTAGCGTTTTGACACTTAACGTTAACACAAGGACAGTAGACTATGTGAGGAGATGTTAAAATGGACCTGAGCAATGTGGACGTCTCTCCCCCCCCCCCCCTCTCACCCCTCCTCCCCTCAACCCAGGTCAGCAGCTCCACCTCAGTAGCCTTACTAACGGAAACCTCACTCAGCTGGAAACATTGAACAGATACCTCAGTAATTTACAGAAATACTTATTACCATAGCTTTTAAGGGAACCAAACATAAACTCTCACACACACAGACACACTACAACTCTCTCCTCAGTCTTTGCAGTGTTATGACGTCTCTCTCTCTCAAACACACATACAGTAAACCAGTTGCCAGTTGTTTTATGATGTAGAAGATTGTCCAGCAGAATCCTATTGCCAGTAGGCCAGTCAGTTTATAAGGTGGATCCCAATGTTTCTAAATGTTAACGATCACTCTCCAGTTTTTCTGCTTTACTCACGTGATCCTTGTCTCTGCCTCATTCTGAACTTTCAGTCTTTGTCGTCTCTACGAACAGGCGACGTGCGTATAACCAAACATACTACCTCTCCCTCCTGCACATACATACAAGCATATGTTTAATTTTTTTGTCGAAGCATGACTCTTTTTTTTTTTTATTCTTATGAGGCATCCGTTTGAATTTTAACACTAATTTAGGAAGGTTTTTTTGTGTATATGTACAGTTTATTCCTTTTTATATCTTTTCTCTTTTCAAATGCTGGATCATTTTTACCTCAGATCTCACTACAAGCCTACAAATCTTAAAGTCAGTTCATCAGAGGCCTCTTGGGCATCACCACCCAACTGGACTGGCAAAAATAAATTTGAGAGTCTCTGCATGGCTGTGTTCACATAGCAGCTAAAAGAGCCCAGCTTCTTAATTTATGTGACACAATTCAACCTAAAAAAAAAAAAGATGATGCATCCTTCAATAGAGAAGTTAACTAGACATCAGTATATACTCCAAAACTGTTATAGTATAGTCTATAAATTTGGTTATACACTTGAGTTTGTAGTGAGACAATGACGTGAACAAGTCAAAGAGAAGAGCAGCTGAGGCTAAATACTTAATTACATCCAGGACACGGTTAGCTCAGTTACAGATCAAATATAGATGTAACATTAATGATACCTCTTTTAAACCAAAACAAGCAGGTCCAAGCAACTTATTTTAACACGAGTAAACCTGCTCAAAAGGGCGAGTGACTCATTTCTCATTGCCAACAGAGAAGTCCATCTTTCTTTCTTATCTTTCCCCCGGTGCATCATAAACGTCATCACAAACGCACTGAAAACAGAGATATCTTACCCCAAATTTAGATTAAATTAGAATTAAAAGAGACAATGGGTTGAGGAAGTCTTTGCTCAGATCACGCTGGGACCGAGATGAAAGCTGTTATGTGAACACAGCATGAAACCTCAGTGGATGTGACGAGACGTGTGTCCAGACCAACGATGCACTGAACAGATTTGGAGGAAACGGGAGGCAGGCGGTCCTGCCTCAGCAAAGCAGAGCCTGCAAAAATACTTTGAGGCCACTATACTAACATGTCACAGTAAAATGCCACCTGATTGGCAGAGGACTCGTTTGTTCTCTGGGTTTTTTATGTTTAGAGCTGAATCAATGTCTCACAGTTCAACACCCTCCACCAGGAGAGTCCGAACGCTCGGCTTGATGAAAGTGGAGTCATCGATACGTACTTATTCAAACTAAAAAAAGGGAGTGGTAGTTAAACTTCGATAATTGCTCTGTCCTAACATCTGAAATGTAAAAAGTACTGAGCCCGATGTCCTTCACTCGGTCTCGTCCTGTGCGTTTCTCTGTGGCTGTTTTCCTTTAAAGGTCTGAAAGGCTTTGTAACATTGGGATCCTGTTTTAGATGTTCTTGATACAGATAGTGTGTAATGTAGTTTTGTTCGGCTCAGCCCCCCCCCGTTTCTCAGCACTCTGCCTTCTTCTAACCTCTCACTCAGCTTCCACATCACCAGGCCTTCAACACATATGCTGTGAATGACACACGGAGCCTTCAGCGATCACTCTTTGTATAATGATGATATCACCTCTCAGCTCACAGCATGACGACCTCACGGCTCCTCTAAGGTTCATTTAACACGCTCAGCTGCTGTTGATGAACAGATATGCAAATATCACAGAGTTCATTCAGTGCGAATAAATATTTCATAATGTAATGATCAATGTTTTTTTGGAATCAAGGTAGTCATTGGGAAGATGTGGCACGTTGGGAAAAAAAGATGAAATAATACGATGTGACACCCAATCTGCCAATATAGAAGAAAGATTATTTGTTGTTTAATGTTGATAATGTTATTAGCTGTATCTAGAAAAATGACGGACCGAATGAATTACAGACTGAAAATTGAATCTTAGATGGTTTGACAGATTGTGAGTGATAGTGGCCGTAATTAAAGTGCCCATATTATGTCTTTTTTTTGTTTTGTATAAAGTTAAAGAAAACCCCTTGGTAGTTACTTTGCAACTACGTCACCAAGTAACAGGTAAAACTTGTTTGCAGTGGTGGTTCAGGTGTATCACTCGATCGCAACTGTTGCTGTAGCAACAGAGCTGATTAGGAAGCATCTGTGTAAGAGACGGAACATTAAGCAGTTGACCGATCACAAAAGAGTTGGCCCGCTGAGCTGTTTCAGATAGGGCTACAGCAGCCTAGGTTCTGAAACAAGTGACGTATAATTGGAATATTACGGCATGTGAAGATAATCTAGGAGACCCCAAATACAAATGATGAACCTGAATCTGTAAATGACACAATGTGGGCACTTAAAGGTCCTTGGCTCCTGCTGATTGGTTGAACCGGCAGGAGGCGGTGGATAGAAAGTTTCTCTTCTGCCAGAGCAGATGAGCAGATTCTATCAAGGATACGTCGTCATCTGTCGCTCTGGTTGCATTTCTCTGCTACCTCTTTAAATATGCGCTTGCTCATACACGCATGCACTTAAACAGCTGCACTCACACATGAAGATACACTTCTGCTGACTGACTGAAAAGGTCAGACAGTGAACACAACACACACTCGCTGATCAACCCACACACGGCTCACGTGTGTGCACTTCTTTCTCCCTCACCAGCAGTTATTGCCAATGATGCACTTGTGTATTTGTCTCTAAATGCTCTGCAAAGCGTGTGATGTCAAAAATAATGATCTGTTGTCATCTTTTTTTTTAACTCTGATCTCTATAGTAAGACCTGGACTAGCCAGGTGGTTAGAAATGAATTGAACATTAATTAGTTCAGTACATACAGAAAGTTTCATGTCTTTAAAAAAGAAAAAAAACAAAAACATAAATGCACATATTGCTCAGCTCAGTTGTACCTTGGTGTGCCTAGAACCCACAGCCTTATTTTGGGACAATATCAGGGGTTTTAAAGCAGAATACAGGACAATCCGCCCTCGTATTACTGGTGACAGTTTCATTGAGTTATAGTAGCTGTTTTTCCTCTCTTCATATCCACATATTTGCTAATTTCTTAAATTGTTGTATCAGTTGTAGGAGTCGGCAGTAGCGTGCTCGTGGGAGTTGTTGTCTGTGGTTCTCTGCTGGTTGTTCTTTTATTTATTCCCCTTGATGTTTTCCATTTTTTTCCCCAGAAACATATAAACCCTATCTGGTTTCTAAAAATATACTCGTTTTGATTCGTGCTGATGCAACAGTTTAAAATGAAAGATTTTGATTAATTATAGAACATCCAGCAGCAGACTGTGGCCTCCCACGGCACAGCCTACTCATCATTAGGAGAACAAAATTAGAAATGCTTCAAATCAGAGTTTATCTCAGTAGAGTCCCAAGATAAGATCCCTTTACCCCTCACCCATGCACACCACATTGCAGTAAAACCCACCAGACCTCAGTGCTTCTAGCAGAAACTTGTCTTTTAAACATATACAGTTGCCATGGCATCGCTGTTGATGGCATCATCAATAGCCCCATACCATAATAAATAGTGTTATACATACAGTACCTTAACCAATGTCTCTCTTTGTGGTTAAAAAATCACCGCCTGTTCTTTGTGTTGCTCTTTTTTTCTTTTTTTGCTCTTCTCTTTGAAGTTGATCCATTGTACTTTGATTACATGCATTGTATGTAGTAAAATACTGATGATGTTTTGGGGAAATCACAAATAAAACAGCTGTACATAATGATGCAAAACGCCCCCGGCCTCCCTGCTCTGTTTGTGCTTCGTAAAGCTCTTGTTTTGTGACGCCTGGGTTTCAAAGAATAAGGTTAAAAGCCTGGTTCACCCTAATGATGGAAGCTTGTTTTCAGTCTCAGTTGTACATGTGTCAACAGAGTGGATATTAAAACGATGTATCCATGGTAACCCACATTTCTTTCGTAACAAGTTCCCTTTAGACTAATTATCTCAAACACATTTTGGGCTTTGTGAACACAATATTTCAGGAACATCTCCAGGGATTCTCTTCAAATTTCATGCAAAGTTAACCTGGACTCAAAATTGAACTGATAAGATTTGTGTGGCCATAGGGCAAAGGTCAAGTTCACAGTGACCTCATGTTCATAGTGATATTTCAGAAACTTCCAAAGCAAATTTCATTACATGTAGCACAAACAATCAGTAGAATTAACAAAAACTGAACTGATTTGATTTTGGATAACAATTGTCATGGTCACTGTGGCCTCACAAAACATGTTTTTCTCCACTTGAACAGGATATCTAAAGTCCACCTTCAGGGGATTTCCTCAAGTTTTGACTGATTAGGACTGAATGAATAACTGATTACGTTTCAGTGGTCAGGGTGACTGGATTGTCCCCAGCACCAGGCGTCGGGTTCCTGAGCTTTTACAACCGAAGCCCTTCTTAGGAAATGTGTTTCCCTTTAGTTGACCTTCAATTTTCATGGTCTCAATCAGTGAAAATGCAAAAATAAAAATGTGAAGGAGGTTTTTAGTTCATTTAATTCTATTGTTCTTTAAAACATTTGATTCCAAACAGCTAAACATCAAACCAGGAAAAAATTATATATGAAATTAAATGCTCAAACATCCTCTGTGAAAAGGCTTACGTTTGGTGATTTATATACACAGTGATTGGAGTTGTCTGTGTCTTTACACCATTCTGGAAGAAAAACATTTAGAGAGTTCCAGTCAAATCCCCCAAAACATGTTAAAATATAACATTTCTGTTTGTTTCATGTGTTGACTTGATTTATTTTAAAGTAAAACTACAGTTTCCTGATGGCTCCACACAGATCTGGTGCAGGTGTGCAGGACCACCCCCCCCCCTTCCCCCCGTTCATGAACGCAAGTCAGAAGCTTGTAATAAATGTGTGAGATCAATGATGGAGCAAACAGAATCACAGTAACAAAACAATATAAATGTGATTATCAGGATCGATGCTCTGCACTGATGTGAGGATGATTCCTGAAGCACAAACAGCCCGACGTCCTCCCAGGTGATTAGAGCTCATCAGGGAAGTCACACGCAGTAACTTCATTAAGGTTTCAGGAAGTGAGCAAATTGGAAAGCCTGATTCCAAACTGGGCATGTTGACAGCGTAAATACTCAAAGCAATAAAATCACAAGGAGGTCTGTCGGAGGGTCGATACCTGAGGGAGTAGAAAAGGAGACGACGTGGTACCTGACACTCAGTCTGCAGTTTGATCTCCGAGCAACATCTGTCCAGGTGAGTCTGGAGTCTGGTTCCTCAGTTGAACCTTTGTTTAATCTGAGAAAAGTGCGATTTTGATTCTGTGTTTTATTGATCTAAGACAGGCAGACAGCTTGTTCAGTGGAGAGTGGTTATACAGGCATGGTGAAGACCCAGTCTTTATTTCATTTCAATATTATTTTTCTCGAGGATTTATTTAAGATCACCTTTCAACACAAAGTTGGAAGAACACTGTTTTCTAAAATACCATCTTCATGCTGTTTCTCTATGATTTATCTTTAGTGAATTTAAGAGGACTTAATTAAACATGGAGAGATCAAAATTCCTTTAAAAAATGTACTTGTCTTTTCAGTAAATCCTCAGATCTGCACCACCTTCATGATGTCTTCCGTCAGTCTGACTCAGGTGTTCCTGCTGTTGGCCATGCTCCATTTCACTACGTCACTTCCTGTCAGGTAAAACATCTCTTCAATCTCACACAAGGCTGAGAAGTCAAAAATATAGTAAAAATATACATCTGGAAAAACTGCAAACTTCAGCCAAAGAAATCCCCTCATGATTCTTCAATATATCAAAACACACTCTGTTCACACATTTTTACCAAATAGCAACAAGATTTTGATGCAACTTGATGTAAATCACTCTGAATTTGCTTTGGTGAATGAAATGTGAGAAACAAATAAACCTGCTGTTCATCTTCTTGTTGTGTGACTTCAGGGCTGAAGATGAAGTGGAGAGTTTCCTGACTGAGATCAGACACCTGAACGCACCGTGGTCTCTATCAGGGATGAATTCTGCAGACACTGTGTTCAAGGCTAGACTCACGTAAATTTACACACACACACACACACACACACACACACACACACACACACACACACACACACACACACACACACACACACACACACACACACATACACAGCAGACGGACACATTAAGAGGCCAGCGGATGATGCATTAAACAGCCACATGTTCGCTCTGTCTGGTAGAGACAGAGCGAAAAGGGAGACAATATTAAAGTAAAATTCTGTTGTCCAACTTTAATTATTGTTATTAAATGTCAAATAGACTTGCACGATTCACTTTATTTACAGCTGGGGGGAAACTAAACTTTTCTTTCAGAACTACAAACACACGTGAATCATGAAGTTTTCAAGAAGTTTCCATTGAGTGAAACATTCTAACAGACTCCATGTTTCTTCATGGCTTCCTCGCTCCACTGATACACTCATGCCGATTAAAACAGCGGCTTGCTTTCGTTTTTTTGTGTTTAATTTAAGCAAATCAGCTCTTTACCTTTGAGATTTTTCTCCTTTTCTGTCTCTTTATTTTCCACTTTGAAGAATCTGAACAAACAATGTGAATCTGTAGAGAAAACCTGACTTGTTTTAAGACAGCCATGCAAAGTTGGTCAAATATCCTTTAAGAAAGACAATAAACCACAAATCCAACTCGTAATGAGGGAAAAGTTTAAATGATATACGTTAAAATTCTAAAATTCCAATTCCCATTGATCCGTATTGATGTGATTGTCGACTTGACTGTGTTTCAGGCATCTGCTGTCGGCAGGTCTGGACCGCAGGAGGCAGCTGGGAGACATCGAGTTCTCCAACAGATACGCAGAGTTTCTGCGATCTAAAGCCAAACACGTCTCCATCTGCTCCTTCCTGCGCCGCGTGAAGAAGAGGTGTGAGACTCCAGACACCTGAGACACAAACATGTCTCCCTAAAGGGCGGGGCGATAAAACCATCACTTTAATTATCACAATATCATTTCCATCAATAGCAACGTAACAAAAGCTCAATATATGTTGATTTATTGCTGATGTATTGTACAAGCACAGTGAGCGGGTTTAACACATAGTTGGTTTTAATGATTGTCCTCACATATGTAAAATGTGAGTTTAAAACCAGAAACTTCACTCTGGAGCAAAAATGAGTATAATGTGATATTTATCACGACAGTTATCAATATTGACTTATTGATGACCAGCCAGCCCTATGTCCTCATCTCACTCTCAGCAGTTCGGTTTGACTTACTTATCTCTCTAAAGTACATTTTCATTTGGTCGAGCTGCAGATGATCCACAGAGGAGATGTTGACACAGATGTAGATATAATATCTGAGCTGATTTCAGCAACTACAATTCACAAGCAGCATTGTGAGCATTGGTGGAGTTTCTACCTGCAGACATTAAATAGTTAACTTGGTTATTGTATTCATCATTTATCATTTGTCAGTATTCTCCTGAAAATATAATAATAATAGCAAATAGTAGATAAATCAAAGTAAAGAAAACTCTGTCATTAATTTCCAAAGCCACTAGTCCAACTCCTTAACTTCTAATTGTTTATTTGTGAATGCATGAATGCAGGAAATAGCTCTCACATATTTGTTTCTGTTCACAGCGGAGGAGACGTGGAGAGAGTGAACCTCCTGCTCCAACAGTTCATGTGTCCGTCCGTCTACAACAACTGGCCGAACGACCTGTAAACAACACACAGCAGAGCCAGAGAGAGAGAGAGAGAGAGAGAGAGAGAGAGAGAGAGAGAGGATACATGTTACTGACGTGTGTGAAGCTGGAAACATGGAGGTCTTTGTAATTAAAGGAAGTTTTATGATTTACTGCGGGTGTTTGGAGTTTTTTATGTGAACATTAACAATAACTTCCTGGTCCTTGTGAAGGACACTAAATAACAAAGAGGCTATAGAAAAATATCCTTTAATCAATTAGTGGTTAAGTGCAACTTATGCAAGGCTTTACACGTTGGTAAAGGTTAAAGGTTTATGTGTCAACATGAGACTCAGACTCACATGAAAAGAACACAGAGGAGAGATCACATTTCTCCTGTGTTAGCTTCACGACACTGGCTTCTTATTTCCCCCCTTATTATATTTATTTTCATACATTTGTATTCAATTTCAATACCTGAGACACATGAGTCTCCTCTGCCTGAACCTTTAGTTTCAACTGGTACATGACTTTCAATACATCTATATGTTTTAACCCTCACACTCAAAATTTAGTGAACACATCAGATTCAACAAAAGCTTCTAACTCAGTGTGTAGGAGACCTATGTGTTTTCATCCCAGAGGCTTATGCTTCTACAGCTGTTCGTGGTCATTCATACTCAGATGTGCAATTTGAAGTGGTTGAACATGCTGCACATACACGCCTGTGGCCACTAGAGTGCACTATGATACATGAGGTAGCCATGAACCGCTCATAGACTTTTAGAGGGTCTCTGTGTTTTATATGAATGTACATATGGAAAAAACTCGACCCATATTTTTCTGTTTAACTGCTTATTTCATGGCTTCAGTCACAATTTTGAAATGATTAGTCCGGATTCAATTTCATTTAAAAGTACAAGCTGATGAAATGCTAGATTTCTGGAAATGGTTCAGTCATACTTCAGAACAGAATTGTTCATTAACACAGTGTTGAGCAGAACATGATGAAATGTAAAGGAACCTTTTTGCTGTTGAATCTCACCAGCAGCTACTGAAATACATTATAAGCTGTACATCAAATATTGTATAAGCATATTACAGCAGCCGTGTCTAACCTATGCATCTGGACCACCCATGGATCCTGATTCAATAAGTTAATTGTATTATTATTATTATTATTTGATTTATTTACATCTTTTTTGACATTTTAGCAATTTTTCTTGTCAATACCTGAATATGTTTAGCCACGTCAGGCGTATTAAAACCATCAGATTAAATCTCATTGGTTGAACTGCCTATAACTAAATGATACAACTACACTGAAAGTTTTGTCTAGCATCAGGTTAGTAAACATTTAGTGGCTCATTGTGTTATCAGCACAGACCCTAACTGGGTAGTCTTCCACTGCTTTTGTTTCGTTTAAACAGTTCAAACTATGATTTCATTGTTTTTCGCATAAACATCCCATAACTTCAGATTAAACGTGTTATTAAGACGTTACTGAGCAACTTCGTTCAAATGAAATACAACTCTCTTGCTCTTTTTAAACTTACTGTTCTCTTGGCAGCGATGTTTCTGTGATGATCTACTTAAGTTCTAAGTTACTTGAATTGAGCAGATTTAAAGGACGTTTGTCTTCTGCAAACAGTAAAATCATTGTGCTGTCCACCTTCATGTTTTTCCTGGAGCACAGAGACATTCAGGATTGTCATGTGTATCACATGTGTCTGTCCTCGCAGCTGAGAAGAAACCGTCTGATCATGTTATTCATTAATATAGTTCGACCAATCTTCTCTCACTTCAAACTCATCACTACCGAACATGATCCAGTATCGACAGGTATCATATTTTCATGATTCTTGTTTTAGTAAAGTCCTTGATGTGTCGCTTTTATTCATTAACTCTTTGTTGTGTTGGATTTGTTTTTGCTGATTGTGAATGTCTCCCGTTCTGAGGTTTCTTCTTGAAAAAGAGACAGAAAATCTCAGTGAGATCGATTGAATTAACATTAAATAAATAGAAATTCTTCTTTTGCAGAATTTCAGATTTAATTTCTTTATTTAATATGTCACTGACCCAGGACAATACAAGTTATTGTTTGAAACAACAGACAAACTGGTTCTTTGTTAGTGAAGGCTGTGACATTTGTCTCTGTGTCAATGCGACATGATGAAAGTTGAGAGAACAATTCGTTTGACACCATGTGATGGAGCCCAACAGATCAATCCTCCTCCGAAGATTTGTCTGTGTGATGACTAACCCCACCCAACCGGCAACTCTGCGCAGGACGAAACAAACGCACAGAGAGTTATCTGCAGACCCCGACATGACCCAGGTCTGGGAGGGAGGCAGGAGGGAGGACAGAGAGCCGGGCCTGTCTGTGATGGGAGTCATCCAAACGTCATTAGGACAATCTCCTCCTGGAAAGAGCGACAAACAAGAAAGAATGGGTAGAGAGGGCAGGGGATGGAGGGAGGAAGAAAGGGAGACAGAACAGTTTGGATTGGCTAATGGGAGTTTGGGAAAGTGGATTATTTAGATTACTGACTCAATCAGTCACATGACAAACAGGTTTTTTCTGAGCATCGTCCTTTGTGCTAATGACTCATCTCCTTGTGGTCGGGCGACTGAGCTCTCAGGCTGGAAATAGAACTTCCACTATGTTCCACTCATTGTGGTTTTCATAAAAACAGCTTCTCCCACATTAAGTTTTCCTCCAGCCGCAAACCAGACACTAATGGCTCGTGCTGCACTGGGTTGATTGACTATTTTATCAGTGGCTTTCACGCCTCATGGGAAGGTAGTTCCAGCTGGAGATGAGCAGCGAGAACCAGGCGTCTGAAGTGTTTCTACAGTCACATCGCTGGGTAATTCAGAGCAGCCATGTTAGGAAACAGCTCTGACACACAGACACACCTACATGAATAAAACGTGATAAATATCCCCAACAGACCTGTGCAGTCACATCCTGCTCATGCTGACTTGCTCAGTATGTCGCAACACTTAGATTGATTATTTATTTAAGCCTTGGAAAACACATTGAGGAATAAGACCCTCATTTACAATGGTGCCAAGGGTACAATGAAGAGTTAATACATTGAAAGAAAAAATAGGGTTAGGGTTAGGGTTAGTATATATGCATATACATATATATATATATATATATATATATATATATACAGTAATGCAAGGGAAAAGGTCATAAACAATAATTTTTGACGACTCAATAAAATACTATGTTTAAGTCAACTAACAGTTACAATCACTGCAGGAGAAGTCAGTTGTACATTAGATAAGATTCGAGAATTCCCTTCATGAAATAAATGAGCACAACCTTAAAGGTTTTCGGAAATGGTCATCACAACTGGAGATGTAAAAGGTAGCATCATGAGGTTCTTGAATCAATGCTCCTGGACGAGGGAGGGACACTAGCTGCTTTCTGGATGCAGGTACCAACAGAATAAAGTCATAGATATCCAATCTAGGATCTTTATTAGGCAGTTTCAGGACAAGCATCTCATCCTGATCTCATTAAATACAATATTCCTTCAGTTATTATTTGATTATACATATTATATGAATGATGAGTTCATCTTTACTTTTCCATGTTAGCATGTTAGTACTTCATTACTTTTAAACCTCCCAACCCTGTCTGTCCCACTCGCCCCCACATTCATTCCAAATCAAGACATGAATGTTCAAAAGTCTCAAATGTAGGCTCAGTAATTTTGAATACAACCATGATGACCATCATTCCACCACGTGAGGAAATATTATATATATAGCATTTATTGGGGACTATTTTCTGTTGCGGATTGTTACAAGTTTGGAAAGTGAAAAAACTTAAAGATGATGTGTCTCTGTGCCACAGTGGAGCTCATTGGTTTGATTTGATCAATGTATCTGAACTCTGTGGCACAGAGTAATATGATATACTTATAGAACTTAATTAAAATATATTTAATATTCATTATACTTTTAGCTGGCTGTTAATGTAGCATTAATATAAACTGAATCATAGATGTGTTTTTTGTTTAAAATCAAGAAAAGCTGATAAACTGAAAAATAGATACACTTTATTGATGTTACAGTACACTTAAAAGCAAAGGAATAAATAAGATAAAAAAGACAATATTGGCCCCATGGTTGGGTTCTCTCCTGAGACGGGAATCACTTGCAGTATTTCTTACTGTCTCATTTTCACTTCAGCACTTCCCCGTCAGGAGAAATGTTTCAGGAGAACAGAATCTGGTTCCTCCGGCCAAGAGTCCGACATCCGCAGCTGCTGCAGCAGACGAATGGAGACGGAGCTGGTTGTTCAGCGCAGCATTTATATTTATTTCTCCTGTTTCTCACAGTTAATCAGCCACATGCTCAAATGGCCTGCCATCTTCACACAGTAGATGAAACATAGAGTACACACACATACACACACATACACACACACACACACACACAAGTCAAACCAGGTCCCCACAACAAGATGTGAGAGGTGCTCACAGGGTCAGTGAAATAAAATGTAAATTCACGTTGATTGTCCCTGAAAATGTCACTTTGACACTGCATTAACATTATAATGCTCTACTGACAATTTCCATAATGGCATTCAAACTTTATTTTCTGCTCTGATATCAGATAAAAGTCAAATAAACTAAGAGCAAACAGCTCCTGACTGTGCAGGTTATCAGTTACAACTCTGATGGGCCTCACAGTGATTTGTGATTTTATGACAATTCTGTCGTGGCAGATCTGAAAATGCGTGTGGTGATTTAACCTTATTACACGAATAATGTTACTACTGTATTTTCCCCATATTTGTACAATTTAATTTATTGTGAATTGTAGCTTGTTGCCTTTGTCTCTTTCTATAACTCTTATTTTTTCCTTCTATCAACACATATAATGTATAAATATGTTTTCATGCATGTTCTATATTTTTTCCTTGTTTTACTTTCTTTTAGAGAATCTCTCCACTTCTGAACTGACTCTGAAAAGAAGCCACAGCTGCATGTTCCAAATCTGAAACTGAAAGTTTGAGGGTGGACATCATTTTAAACCCAGCTGACTTTATTTGGAACTGAAGAGGAGAAAAAGGGATTGCACACTAACATGAGGAGAGGAAGAGAAAGAGAACAAGATGGATGGAAGAAAAGGATAGGGGGATCATCAAGGGAGAGAAAAAGAGAGAGGGAGGGAAGGGTGGGGTGCATTGAACAAGGAGGATCATGGGATTACAGGGAGAGAGTGAGAGGACAAGAGAGGTTGCGGTAACACTGCTGACGCACATGTGAAACACGGGAGGGGGGGGTGGAAAGGAATCTCTGGCAGGGATGACCAAACCTCGAGACGAGGTCAGAAAGCCACTGGCGACATGACGAACACACACACACACACACACACACACACACACACACACACACACACACACACACACACACACACACACACACACACAAACACACTGAAGTTGGGGTAGTAATGATAACAGTAATAACAGTAGTTTAATAGGTGATAATCATCTATTGGGTAAGGATTGTGAAAACCACAAGGAGAGGATAAACAGTACCCCCACTCCCCTCTCTCCCTATCTCTCTCTCTCTTTCTCACACACACACACACACACACACACACACACACAAACACACACAAACACACACAGTAGTGGTGTCAGAGGGAAGTCCTAGAAAAAACATTCAACACACTACTTTTTGAATTTCTTTGAATATGAAAAGTTTGTGTGCGTGTGTGTGTGTGTGTGTGTGTGTGTGTGTGTGTGTGTGTGTGTGTGTGTGTGTGTGTGTACATATATTTTGTGTTGGATGGTTGGTTTTAGTTTAACAGTTTATTTGTTAAGCACTTCTATTGTGCAGCTTTTACTTTTAATAAAACACACACGCAGAAAGTCAACAGATCTTCTGATGCAGGGTTAGGAAGGTTAAGGTTAAGAAGATGATGGTCTCATAACATCATCAACTCTGGTCTATAAAAACAAACAAAGTTCGCATTGGTTTGTTTGAAGCTAACGTGCTTGCTTGATTCTTGTTGTTCTGGGTTTGTCCCCTCCTGGTTGATGCACTAATTGGAAGTCCCTTTGGATAAAAGCGTCAGCTAAATGAAATGTAAAAATGTTACACACACACACACACACACACACTCCATAGAGACTGTTTTATGTTCTCCAATAGCATGCACACACACACTTGTGAGGCTCAGGAGTATGTTTGTATGAGTGCGTAATTATGAGTATTTGCATGTTAGATTAAAGGCTTGTGTGTGTGTGTGTGTGTGTGTGTGTGTGTGTGTGTGTGTGTGTGTGTGAGTGTGTGTTTGCACGTGAGATCTCGTGGATATGTAAACAGGGCATGTATGTTCAGTATGTGTGTGTGGTTGCATGCTCATGTGAGCATGTGTGTCCTGGCCAGTCAGAGCGTGGGAATGTGGTGAAGGATTTCTGTGGTATTTTTAATGTTTGTTATTAAATATTACCACAAGGGACCACGACCAAACCCCAGACACTCCCCCTCTGCTCCTCCTTGTCCTCCTGCTCTCTCCGTCTCTTTCTCGCCCCCCCCAGCCCTCCCCCTCAAATAACAATGAAAGAAAAAAGGCTCGGCAGTTGGTTTAAATAAATCTGACACTTAAGGAATAGGCCAAACAAACAGAGTCAGAACCAAACTCTGGCAGGGGTAAAAAGTTAAAATAACCAGGGCAGCACAAGAATGTGGAGCAGCTCAGAAGTAAGACACACACGCAGCAGCAGGTGGAGACTCTGCAATGAGAAGGATGAACAGCAGGTAAATTCACTCACAGGGAAAGACATGGCAGGAGACTCAGGCTCTGATTGAACTACTACAGTTTCTGTTCTAATCCTGCCTGTTGGTCATGGTCTGTTCTCTTGTCCTGTGTTAAAGCTCCTGAGCTACTTCAGAATGATTCCTTGTCATTAGTGAGTCCTCCTCAAACAGTTCTAATATATACTGTCACTCTTTAATGTTTGTGTGCTGGATGATGTGTGCTGAGCTTTTTCTAAACAGTCTATGGTTCAAAGTGAAGTTACATAAATGGGTTCATCCTACCTGGTTAAGATTTTGGAACCTATATTTTCATTAAAAGAAAATTAATTTGCTTTATTTCTGTTCTTGTGTGTGGCTTGTATTTGAATTTGAAAAATTTACTTAAATGGAGTATTTTTTTTCAGAGATTGCAAGCCATTATTTCCGAGGTGTTTTTGACCCAAGTTAACAACTTTTCCAAATAAATTAATTCATCTCGATATATAAAGCACTGCAGCATTGTAGTGCTTTTACTTTGTAGACAAATGACCCAAATTAACAACTTTTACAAATAAAATTAATTCAGCTTAATATATAAAGCATTGCAGCATTGTGGTGCTTTTACTTTGTAGACTAATTGCAACAGATAAAGTGATTCTATGAATGTTGCTGCCATGACGGAGATCAGCACCTATGAATGTTTGTCAGTCGGATATATAAATAAAGAAACAACTAGTTCACAACATGATCTGTGATGTTTGACCTGTGGTTTGACCCAGTTGCAGACCCCTGTTGTAGATTATCCAAAACTGGATCCGCTCACTGACCGTTAAGCCCTGTGTCATTTTGACTGACGGCTACACAGCGCAGGTCCCCTGCTTATTCAATTTGTATTAATATTGAATGTATTACATGTCCAAATGTTACCAAATTCTACAGTGCCCTGCTCTGGGTCATTAAGAATACACAAACCAGATGTGCACTCTACTTATACAGTAGACGGACAGATGTTTGTGGAGTTAGGAGCTGTTGAACTAAGCCAGGTCCCCAGAAGCATGACTCTAAATGAAGGACAATTTTCCTAACAAAATTTAACTAAAAACTTCAAAGGTGATGAACATTTTGTTGCCCAGGTTCTCTCCTCTGATCCCCGGTGAGTTTGGAGGACTGTGACTAAACCTCTTTCACAGAACTGATGTGTTTCTGATGTGAGCGCTGCAGGAGTAAACTGTTCCCCTTGACAAAAAGCCTATTGGATTTTAAATAAATTGGCTTTTGGATTATTCTACAAAATTAATTCTGCAACAAGCTTTATGACACTTTAACTCCCAGAGACAAGAAGCTAAAGTTAGGCTCTCAACAAATCAACATGTCAATGTCACGCCAACTATGCAACTAGCTTGTAATTTAATTTAGGGCAATTACCTGTTCTGCAAAGTCTATAGAGATAGTTTGTAAGAGCACGAGTGTGAGGCTGTTAATGTGGAGTAGAGAGCAGATCAGTTTGTATTGTCTTGATCTCTTAATGTCCTTAACATCCACTGTAGGCTACTTATGCCCCTTTTTTAGCAACCACCATTTTTATAAACACATGCGCTTAAACAATCATGTGTGGCGTAGGCATATTTACTGAGGTATTTTATTTTGTAGGATAAAATATCTTGAGCTTGTTTTTACCACCAACCTTATTCCAGGCATCTAACCACAGTCCCCAGTGTTTGCTCGTTGTGGGAACAGTTGGATTGCTCTATAATATTGTATGGTCTCGATCTTACTATGTACAGTGCCTTGAGATAATGTGTGTTTTGAAACAAAACACTTTCAAACCTTTCAACATGGGCATGAGTGTAAAAATGCAAAGTGATTGTTTAAATGTTTTCATCCTCAGGGACCGTGAGACCCCAAACCTCCAAGAACAACTGTCCCTGGAGCAGCGTTTTATTAGGCTTTGAACCATCAATACAGTGAAGGATGGAGTAAATTATTCTGGGGAACTACTGATGATGTTTGAAAACTAAATGGAACTAGCCACCACAAACATGAGCATTAACTGTAGACAAAATACAACCTGTGTATGTTACCCTGTAGAACTGGTGTCAGTGACTGGGTGCCTCCCACACGGATGGCGTTACATACGTGTGTGGTCACCAAGTCGGAGGCAACTGCTGGTAACCTCTCCACTGCTGAAGCACCACATCCATGCTCAGGCAGGTCTTCGCCGTTTCATTATGTCCTTATCTTCTTTTTTTCACGATGTCGTCTGTGGTGCTTCATTTTTTAGCGATACTGTGAAAATGATTGTGGATATAACGTCATGTGAGATAACCGTGTTGGCTTTTTTTTTAGCCTATTCTGTTCTGAAACACAACTGTCGACGTATTTTATGTGAGGTCGTCCCCTCCATTTCCTATGGTTTATTAAAAATTGCTCAAAGACGGAGGATAACAAACTGTTAAGATTCACTGAGCTTTCATATTCACCTCTGTCTTGCGCCCACATCCCCTGCTGCTGATTGGCTGGAACAGTGTTGTGCTGTTCTTGTTCTTTCCCAATTATGCAGCCATTGTCTTTTTCCCTTAGGTCACAACTAAAAATAATTGTTCTACTATCCTTTTTTTTAATGATCCTGCAGTTTTATTTCCTGGAGTATAATGACTCTAGGTTCTTAATATGAGTCTATACTTAGTCTTGTTTTTATTCAGGCTACCATTTATTTTAACCCTTTGATACACAAGCTATGCAAACCCCCTCTAAGGCACAACATGGGTCAAAAATGACCCGTATTGACTTTCAATGTTATTTCATGCACGGCTGAGTGTTTCTTTGCTATATTTTTGGAAATCAAATTATTTCATCATTTAATATTCAAAGTATTCATTAAATATCTTGTTTTGTATTACCACAAATCATTATTTTCATTTTATCTTTCATAATTTATGAACTAAAATAGTTTTTGTATTTTTAAATCAAGATTACACACATGGGTCAAAAATGACCCGATGGAGTTTAAATTGTAAATATCTTTGCAATACATTTATTTCATCATTCAGAATTTCAGGAATTCCTCAATTAACTTGTGTCATTTGTCCTTTTCTACTTTTTTAATAAAAAACATTTTTGTATCACTACCCTTCCATGGGTCAAAAATGACCCGTATTCATTTCACATGTTATTTCATGCATGGCTGTGCTTCTTTGCTATATCTTTTAAAATCTATTCATTTAATCATTTAATATTTCAAAGTATTCATTAAAATATCTTGTTTTTGATTACCACAAATCATTATTTTCATTTTCTCTGTCTTAAATTTTGAACTAAATTACCTCATCACGTTTACACACATGGGTCAAAAATGATCCATGTATGCAAGTCTGAATTTGATAGGAACCTTTGATTTGTAAATGTTTGTAGTTAGGAACATGTTTACTGTGGACAACTTTTCACATGCCACACTTGTCAAAACTACTTGTCAGAACTAAATCATGTTGACCTAGCTATCGTTAGCTAGAATTTACCTAGCTTTCATAAGCTAACATTAGCTAGCTAAAAGAGAATATGTTAACAGCTAGCTAATAATATTGGACATATTTATCTTTCCCACCAGTAGAGGGAAATAATGTTATATGTTATGTGCAGTTATCTTTTCACAAGATATCAAATATTTTCTTAGGTAAAACAATTGTAAAATAAGACTTACATGAATCAGATGTGCAAAAGCAGCCCGTTTAATTCTGACAAGTAGTTCTGACAAGTGTGGCATGTGAAAAGTTGTCCACAGTAAACATGTTCCTAACTACTAACATTTACAAATCAAAGGTTCCTATCAAATTCACACTTGCATACATGGGTCATTTTTGACCCATGTGTGTAAACTTGATGTAGTAATACAAAAACCATTTTAGTTCAAAAATGAAGACAGAGAAAATGAAAATAATGATTTGTGGTAATCAAAAACAAGATATTTTAATTAATACTTTGTTATATTAAATGATTAAATAAATAGATATTAAAATATATAGCAAAGAAGCACAGCCATGCATGAAATAACATGTGAAATGAATACGGGTCATTTTTGACCCATGTTGTGCCTTAGAGGGGTAGTGATACAAAAATGTTTTTTATTAAAAAAGTAAATAAGGCAAAATAAAAATAAGAATGTGTAATGATCAAAAACAAGTTAATTGAGGAATTCCTGGAATTCTGAATGATGAAATAAATTTATTGCAAAGATATTTACAATTAAAACTCCATCGGGTCACTTTTGACCCATGTTGTGTATCAAAGGGTTAAGCACAAAAAGTAAATAACTGACCTAGAAACAATGAGCCATATAGCTACATGAGGTTAAATATGTTTCATTAGGGTTATATTTGAGAAGCTTCATATAGATTTTCATAGATTATTTAAACACCTTTATCTTTTCCTCCCTTATTCTTATCCCATGATGCTCCTGTACCTGGGGTCCTGTGAATCCCGGTGGGTGTGAGTGTGCTGAGGAGGCCAGATGCTGTAATGATGTGTTGGTCCAGTCGGAAAAACAGAAACAGGAGTAGAGAGAGAGGAGAAGAGCAAGGGCAGTTTTCACAGCGCTGACCAGAGTAAGCAGCTTGAGTGTTTATCTGATCCTCCCTGGTCTCCACTGTCGATCATCAGATAACCAACCCATTTGTTAAATTAGCTCGTCTCTCTCCAGCTGAGAGGATTGTCCTCTTCCTGCTTTGTCCTCGTCTCCGTGTCCCAAACATGAGCTCAGAGACCCAAAGGGGTCTTCAGCAGTTTCACAGAAGTTCACGTCAGTTCAATATTAGCGATAAGAAATATTCTTTGCCCGAAAATGAGGACTAGTAATTTAGTTCTTTTCAGCCCATTGATTTTTACAGTATGTCTGCAGACGGAAATCAAACCTCACCACACACAAAAAATCGTCCTCGTTAGAGTCAACATATTATTGACTTTGGCTTATTTACAGACCAGATTTAAGGGCTGCAGAATGTTTAAACACTTGAGAGGCTTTGTAAACCACAGAGCCAATTCATCCTCACTTTTTTTTTTACCCTGCTGCCTCGCTTCATTCCTTGGAGTGCAGCTTGACTCGTCTGGCATGGAGCTGCACTACGCTCTGTTGTCACGGAAGAGAAGTTCAAGTTTTGGGTGGAGCTGACAGATGGAGCGATTCATACCATACAGTAAACCTCTTTTTGTTTAGTTTTTCATTTTTTTTAAACCAAATGCAGAACTCGATATTTCTCTTTCCCTCTGTGGAGCAGTTCCATCCCCGACCTCTCACACTGTCTAAGTTTCCAGAAATGTTGTGTCGCTGTGGTTGCATCTTCAGTTGGAATCACAAGGTCAGTCCCGTGGTTTAACTGTGGCCAGGGCAGATATGATAAACAGCAGATTAGATCGTATGAACAGGAATCCAGATATATACAGCAGGGCGGCCTATTTCTCCTTTAATGTGATTCTTTCTGTTTTCTATACATAGGTAATTGAACTCTTTCAATAACCTTTCTTCTCCTGGCATATTTTAAACTCTTTAAGCTTATTTTCTACAGATTTTTAACATTTAAAGAGTTTTTTAATGTGATGTTCAGGATGACTTTCATCCTTACAAAAATCATTGTATTAATCATTGACCGCCCTCCCGTTGACCCCATCATTTACATTGCAGTCCTAAATGTACTTTCCAGTGTTCGACCGTTTGTTTACATGTTCTAAACGTTCTCACATTCCCCCCACCAGCCCCAGTTTTCTTTTTCATGTCCCCATATTCCATCCATTCCCAACTTTCCCCCATTCCTCTGTTTGTTCCCCTCGTTTCCGACTCGCTGCCTCTCTCGCAGCTCTCTTCTGTTTTTTAAGAACTATGTGAGAGCACAATCACGGCGACTCCAAGCTTTTCCGCACAAGCAGCCAAATTTATCCTTGTGGTTTTCCGCATGTTTATTTTGGGTTTTCTTGAGGGACGACATATCTGCGGGAAAACCAAACAGCCCGGAGCGGGTGCTTTCCCTCTGGGGATCATCTCGGCTCAGGGTAAAAATAGGAAGGTCTTTTTTCGGGATATGGAATTAAGGATTGGTGAGCGCCTCCCGAGGGTCCCGCTCTCGCAAAGAGGGATCATCACTCATTTTCCCTTTGTTTATTTGTCTGTGTGTGTGTCGGTGCTTTATTCATCTCCTTCCAGTCTGCAGAGCATGTGAAAGCAACTATTTGGGTTGTGTTTCAGACACAATAGAAAATCACCACAACAGTTGTTCACCATTTTTAATACCACTATAATTTGCAAGAAGAATTAGCTAAAAAAACCCACATAATAACTTTGCCATGATTACTTCAACGGGTGAAACAAACGTCTCTTCTCCTCTTTTCTTCTGCATTTGTATGCAAATCGACTTGGAACGGAGAATCAATCTCTGTCATCCCTCTCAATAACTCTCCTGAACTTTCTCTCTCTGTCTTTTCTTTTTTCCTCCAGCTGAACTCGATGGCTGTCATTGTCGGACGTGTGTGTGGGTTGGGAGGAATTCTGGGATCGGAAAAAACCTCCTCCGCTCTGACTTCTCAGTTTGACCTGTGTTTAACATGCTGTCTGCTTTGGTAATCTACTACTACTACTGCTGCTGCTGCTGCAGTCATGGAAATCATTCATGTGCGGGATGGGCGACCTGCTCCGCTTTCATCAATGGAGAAGATGGGCGAATAAATTTGCTGAGTTCCCCCAGATTTTTACTGCGGAAGCCTTTATGATATCTTACTCTGCTGATGTGGCCCCCATGCTGCAGGTTCCAGAGGGAACATATCATTTGTTGAGAGCAAAACGAGCAAAGACGTATCAACGGTCAATGGAAACCAAAATCATCAACCCATCGAGGGTTGGATTCAAAACCACACAGAACATCTAAGTAAAAAAAAAAGAAAATAACTGGCTGATCCAACTTGTATGACTTTCCTAATGGCAACTCATAATGTGAGACTGTGTATTGACCCGCCTGCCTGTATGCACTCCCACCAACAACCTCTGGGCCTGCTCCTGATGAGTTGGTGGATGGTGTCCGGGGGGATCTCCTCCTAGACCTGGATCACTGTCCAGTGATAACCTCAAGTGGATATGGGTCAGGGGAACGTGAGGGCCAGTCAATGGCACAAAGGGGCAGATGCCTGTTCTGCTGCTGGGTTGCAGTAAGTACAATTTGTTTCAAAATAGCCAAATTACAAACTGCTACATGTAAGTGCCATATAACTGCAACAAGATTTGATTTTATCCAAGATGTGGTCGAAAGAGATGTGTTTTTAGTCTGCGGCGGAAGACGTGTTGACTCGTTCACTTGGGGACATTCACTCATCCTGGAGTTTCTGCTCATAATTGCGTGGGCGGATACGTTACTGTGAAGAGAAACCAACCAGCCGGTCACCTGGGTGTGTCCGAGGCTGCTGTCACTGACTAATAAGAATCATGTGCACGTACATGAACACATATAAACACATGTACATGACTATTTTATAGTGCATTTCACTCATGCTGGTATGCAACTCCTTAGAGGGGAGGCTGCACAGTGCTTGCTGGAGAAATTCATATTCAAAACATAGTTTGGATTGTGTTTGTTATACAAAGTGGTTGTGTGAAGGCTGTGGCGGTGATTGGAACCAGAAACCCACAGAACCCACAGAGTCAAAACACCCAGGATAAAGACACAGAACTCACAGAGTGCATTAAAGTCGTGAAGTGCTGCACATGAAGCCGGTGAAGCCTCTGTCTCTCCGACAGTCTCCGCTTCCTGACATCATGTGTGAAAGAGCAACTCCCAAAAATGTCTGGACCTGATTCGCGGGTCAACAGAGACTTTCTCTCTGCATGATCATTTTACATTAAAATGAAGAGATCATAGTAGTTGTGATGTTTTATTTGGTAAAATAAACTCTCCCTCCCCTTGAGGTGATTTCCAGTATTTTCTCAGTCTGACGTTAAAAGTCGGGAATCATATCTCGTGTCTCTTTTCTAATTTAGGTTTGTGAAACTTGATGTTTATGTTTTTAATGCTGCTGCGATTTTAACCTGCAGTCAACCTACATGTAGGTATGAGATCATACCAAGGACTTCCATCAATGGCACCACATCCTCCACATGAATGGACTAGTAGGGCTAGTGTCCAATCTTGTCCCGTCCGCTGGGGCCGTACGTTTGTTGTGTTCCTCCCTTTAGATGTAATCATTTTCAAATATTTGCTGCTCTTTCTGGTGTTTTAAAATATTCTTGTACAATACAGCCACACTTTGGTCTGTTTTCTTCAGGTGTTTTGAGCTAGCTGCTATAGCTAACTATAGCCTAAAGTTTGATGCTGCTGACGCCCTGTAGTGAGTGTGTTACTACCAAAGTTAAAATGATTTGGTCTGGTAGGTACCAGCCGTGTGGGAACCGGTGCCTGATTGGCTCCAGATTTTGGTTCCCAACCCTACTGGTGGCTTCATTGTGAGGGTCCTGATATTGTCCATATACCACCACTGTCATGACAGACTGGGACTCATTGTTCATGTTAATGTGACACCTGTGTTTGTCCTACTATGACATGTCAAAGTGTCTGCGGTGAAGAAGTTCTGCTGCACATGGGATTAAGACCTTTTCACATTTCATGATGTTTGGATGGCTTGAGTGCTATAATAATAAGAAAAAGCAGTTTTTTAACACCCACACTTCTATACTTACAACTCATTTTGACTTTTAATCAGAAAAGTCAAGACAAAACTTAATGCTTGAATATCTGGTCTTAGAAATCAAATGAGATCATCTCACTTAGTGTTTTTACAGACCTCCACAAAAATGTCCATGTGTTCTTTTTTATGATGCAAGAAATAAGTTTGAGGTAGCGTAGTAATTAAGTCAAGTCATGTCTGTTAAAGAAGGTGGGGAAAGAAATTCTGTATCCACACCAAAATGTAATGGAATCTTTACTGATTCATATCACTTCCTTTCACTGAGATTAGTGGCAATACATCCAATAGTTTTTGCATAATCTTGCTTCCGAACAAACATACAAACCAACAAACAAACAAACGGACAGGGGTGAAAACATAACGTCGTTGGGAAGGTAACTATTTGTTTAGCTGTGATCATCTGTCGCTGACTTTTACCTTCTAGTCCCCACAACAGAGCAGAGTGCATTCTTGGAGTTCCTCCTCTGTAGGTCAGGAGGAGGTCGCTGCCCTCTGACCTGGTCACAAGATTAATGTGTTTCTAGTAGAGCTTCGTCACCTCAGATACAGAGTGCTCTGGTCAGAACAATAGCTGGACAGATTTAATGGTTTCTCTTTTTAAGGCAGGATATCTTACATAGTATAGTTGACCTGTTTTTCTTGTCAGAGCAGGAGAGGATTGTTTCTCAGTTTATTGTTGATGTAACCGCATCATATGCATCGTTCCAGGGGTGAAGACACAGATTGAATCAAATTTGGGGTCAACTGGTCTATATGAGTCTAAAGTGACCCAGGTCTCACTGTGAGTTCTGGTCTATAGAGAACTGTAATGTGCAGCCACGATGAACGTCCCCCATCAGAGAGGAAATGACTTCATGAGACTCAGGGGCCTCTGCAGCGCCCGGAGGGAAGGCTGGTATACACACACACACACACACACACACACACACACACACACACACACACACACACACACACACACAGGTTTGCGCAGCTATATTTCATAGGACTTTGCATTCACCTCATTTTGGACATCTGAACACAAACCATATTCATGTCTAGCTCTGACCTTAACATCACTGAAATCTGCATCTTACCTGTAAATTGACTCCTAACCAGCACCTCAGAAATTATGTCTTGCCTCATTAGAACCAGGTTTTGGTCCCCATATGCTCCGCTGGTCTTGACAAGATCATTGTTTACTGAAAAAGTTCCTAAAGAGGTTACGAAAATTAGTACACACACACACACACACACACACACACACACACACACACACACACACACACAGACAAACATTAAATTGCATGCAAGAATGGATGAATGTAAACCATACGCTGCCTTATGCTAATACACACATAGACCCGAGCAGACACACATGCACACATTGCAGGAACACGCGTATCTGTTCTGTTAATACATTCACTCTGGCCTGTCACCTCTCATGTCGGGTGCTGAGTGCGTTATTTATTTTCGCTGGCCTGTGCCAGAGTTAAAAATGGAATGTTTCAGCTACATAAAACACTTCCTGTTTTGACGACTCCCTCACCGAGCCGTTCCCTCAGCTGAGTAGTCCCACAGCACCACGTAATGACACAGAGGAAACGTGTGTGTTTGGGTCTAAATAAACTGTGTACATTCACTCATGGCTGTCCTGGTCATGTATGTGTTATTGCACATTTTCCCCACCAGTCTGTTTGCTAGTGTGTGCAGCGGTGGACGGTCCTGTTGCATTGTGTGTTGCACGGATACTTGTTTGCTTGCTCATGTACGTGTGCGTGCATTCCTGCGTGTGTGTGTGTCTGTGTGTTATAAATTGTACCTCAATACAGACACTATGGTACTGGACTCTTATTTCCACTAAAGATACTCTTAAAATAAATTTTGGAACATTATATTTCAACCACGACATATTTTTTAACTCAAACCACTGCTGAAGACCCACAACTGGGCCACAGGTCAGACTCATGGTGGGCATCATAGTGGGTCTCTTTAGTCAATATAATAACACCAAGCCAGTGATCAGAGATGTGCCGCTACGGATGCTATCAAAATAAACTGGACAGAATATATCAGGCAAAACACAGCGGTCTGATATATGAGCTGTGGTCTGTACACAGAAAAATATTTTAAATTAGAGCATTTTACACACACACGCACACACACACACACACACACACCTGGCACTTCAAGAAGCTCATATTGCTGTAGCTAATGTGCTTATGTGCAGAGGAAATGTCACAAAGATGCTACACTGACAGTGACACATCCTGCCACATCAATTCACGTCTTTGTTTATTATGCTCATCATCCATCGACGGCGTGTTAAACAGTGATTTGGTTTGTTCTTACATAAAGTTTAGGAACAGCTTTTTTAAAGAACGATAAGAAATTGGTGCAGCAGAAGCTGAGATATCCTGACTTTTAGTGACACCAACATTGCTTCATCCTACATATCCATCCATCCATCCATCCATTTGAATTTTTATTTGGATCTGCACCACATTGCTCACACTCATAAATATCAGTGAAGATCCATTACTGTAATTATTCTCGGACAAATCAATGAAAAAAAAGCCTTATGTTAAAGTAAGTAAAAATTCATTCTTGTTTCTGCCTCTTGATCTGGATCCACACCAACATTTTATGGGTTCTTCCCTGATCCCTCCTCATCCTTCTTCTAAATGTTGTGGTAATCTGTCCTGTAGTTTTTTGTGTTATTCTAACAAACCAAGGCAGATGAAAGCAAAAAGTGTTGATATATAATTTTGTGTCAGACTCCTTCCTAAGGCTACGTGAAGGACTCCTCACAGCAGTGTGGGGTATGTGAAGGACTTGGAGGTTTGAGAAGCTCTACTTGCTGTAGAGAGGCTGGTAGCTCCAAGCTGTGAATGAATAAAGCTCTGAATCCATCGAATGTGGTCTGCTCTCAGTTCAGGTCTGAATGCACCCAGAAGCATTTAGAGACCTGATCACTCAAACCACATTCTGAGGTGGTCTCTGACGCATGTTGCCACGTTACTTAGTAGACGCCTCTGACAACTCCCAGTTTCACATGGAATCTTTTGCACTTCTCAGTTTCCATTCTTTGATGTGTTTGGAGCAACAACATCAATATAGATCATTGATATTTGTCTTAAATTGGTCCATCATTTCCTTAAAACTTTGCTCATTCATTCATTCAGTCGCTCCTGACTCTGCTTGTTTTCTTTCTCTCTGTCAGACATAAAGACACAGACGCACACTCACACACATTGTGGCTAAAAACAACACATTTTGATCTTTACAAACACAAATGACGGACATGTTCAACTGCATATAGAGCGAGGAAGTGAGATCTGAACACAAGTGGTCACAGGAGACACATTTGTAACACCTTGGTGTAAAGACTATGATTTAAGGCGGTGCACTTGGATCTCTCAGTACAGATGTGAATCAGGGCCAATGATCAACGTGTTAAAAGAAAGATAGAAAGACATGAAAACAACAATAATGATCCGACGGCCACGACGAAGCTCATCCTTGACCTCGGAGCCACGTGGTTACAAAAAACAATAACAGCATTTTTCTTTTTCTGTGTCTCCATGGGTCCTTCCATCTCAGCTGTCGTCCCAGTTTTGGACCAAAAAAATTGTCCAAGTGTCTGGAGCAAGAGATGACACTCGCAGTAGCCTTCTAGCTTCTGCCCCTCCCCCATCCAAGGCTGTTTGCTATACTTCTCGTGTCCATCAGTGAGTCATTAGGTGAAGGAATGAGGTAATACCACCATCCTCCTGGCTTCAACATGAAAGCCCTGCTACAGTGTGCTGCCAGGAGCCATGAGGGGGGGGGGACACAGGGTTGCTTTCCGTCACGGACCCTCCAGCTCTTCCTGTCCCCATCAGATTTCCGAAGCAGCCTCTCCTGACCAAACACACAACGACTCGCTGATGGCCTATTTCCTGGTTAATGTGCGTGTAGGGTTACTAACTTCCACTTGTAGAAATACAATATGGCCGCAGGTGGATAGTGGTGGGGTTGTTTTGATAAAGCAAGCTGTACGCAAAAAACTGCTGAACCAAGTGCCATGAAATGTTGTGTATTGGTGGGGCATTGCACAAAGAATGAACCATTACATTTGGGAGCAGATCTGGATCAGAGGGCGTTTCCAGGATTTTTTTTTCACTTCTATAACATAGCGAGATAGGAAATGAGCCGAAGCAGATGTTTGGAGACTCATAGTGCACTTCTAGGGTTGTCAGTTAGCTTGATTATTTTTTTTCAATGTCCTTAAAAAGGTTTTTTTTTTAAAATTTTTATTGTTTGTCAGAATAATTCAATAATCTCAAGAAAACAGATATTTATGAGTTGGTACGAATTGGTGCAGATCCAAATAAAAAACATTGTCAAGTGAATTTAAAAGGGGACTGTTTGGTTTTGGTGAAGGTATGTGCTTGAGTGGCCTTCTAGTTTATTTAAATTTTGTTTAGGGCAACAATAAAGTCCACAACAAACCAAATGTAAGGGTATCATACAGTTCTCAGGGTTGCAGGTACAGCCGCAGTGTCCAGTACAGTCAGATTTATTAACTATGAAATCGTCCTTTTGTAAAAGATTTGACATCCGGTCTTCATCTCCATTCGTTCCATAGTCCTGATTCAAATCAGATAATCATTCAATGGCAGAAATCCCAGGTCCAGATGTTTAATCAGAGCTTTTGGAAAGTCCGTGTTGCTCTCGGTCCAGATCACTCACAACGCCTCTCACATTCTGCTGACAAACCAAAGAAAACATTAACTCCTGAGAAGTGAGCCGCTGCAGACGAGTGCTGATTACATCTCAACACTGTGATACTGACGACTGAGTGAAGTTACAGGTGTTTCCAACAACACACACGCACACACACACACACACACATACACTACGGCCCATTACTACAACAAACCAACAAAGACACAGAGCTGTGGTGTGTTTAGCGTTGCTGCTGCTGAAAGTTCTCCTTATCTGCATGTGTAAATCTACACACACACACTTGAATGAACAGACATGTGTATTTGTTTTCTCTCCATCACTTGACGTGTTTGTCTCTCTCACCCACAACTTGTCTTTCTGTCTTTTCCTTTCAGACTCATAAATACACTTTCGATTTACGTTTTTACTCCACCAGCACTTACACACCCGCCCACACATGCAAACATACACACACACACACACACACACACACAATCTTTATTTTCCCTCCCTTGACTGTAATCCCTGCAGCTGTTGCTGTAACTCACACTGCTGCCTCTTCCAGCCACCACACTTTTTCTGTGTGTGTGTGTGTGTGTGTGTGTGTGTGTGTGTGTGTGTGTGTGTGTGTGTGTGTGTGTGTGTGTGTGTGTGTGTGTGTGTGTGTGTGTGTGTGTGAGAGATAGGAAAAGACAGATTCTGAATGGAGGAGGAGCAGCAGAAAGAGCGAGGCTGGGATGTGAATGAGAGGATGGGAGATGGAGAGGAGGAAGAAAAATTCCCCTCCAATTTTCCCCCTGAGAGATGGTCAGTCTTCCCTTTCTCCCCCGACCCATTGTGTTCCCTCTTTACCTCCTTCCTCTGTTCATCCATCTCCACATCCTCAGGGATCTGCATTGGGATATCACAAATCCATCAGCCACATCTGGCTCTATATGAATGTCACCAGGACAGTTGGCAGTGTGCCAATAATGTCCAAATATAAATCAGACATTCAATCTCTGTGTTTTGGACAGATTCCATATCAGTCATGTTGTAAGAGAACATCCTGATGAACTACATGTGTGTCTAAACGCAGTTGACAAGAACTTTGTTTTTCCTTATTTACCTGAGAGTCAGCTAACAATCGCCTAATTCACTTATTGATACCAACAGACTGGGGACATAAGGAGAATGTTTATGAATACCAGATGAGAACAATGATCAGATTTCATCCCCCAGACATTAAGGACAGATACACACTGCATGATGACACGGATCTAAAAGTCAGGATATCTCTGCGATTGGAGATCTAAATTTTGACCATATTCTTTGAATCTGTCCTCTAACTTTTAAAAATTCATGACTACGATAAAATGCCCCTTGGAAAAATAATAATAATTTAATAATAATAAAGATTTTATCCCGATGGTTCTCTGTTGGTAAAAACTACTATACACTGAATGCCAGGCTCTTAATGTAATTTAAATATACTGCATCAAATATGCATGTCACATATCTATATGTTTACATATTGAAAACATCATCATGTGGAACTAGACACACACATGCACGCACCCAGGCACGCACACACAAACGCACACACTTTTGTCATCAGTGGAATTTCTGGCTGTTTGACACTTTGGTAAATATATATGCACGTTGAGATCATTGAAAGGTCCTAAATAGGTTGTTAGTGGCGACATGGTAATATTTACTCAGATACTATTAATGCCCTATGTGTGATGAACAAGCTTCCTGTTCTCGTAAATATAGTGAATACTTCTCCGAGAAGAGTTACAGATTTTTTTGAATTCTAATTCAGTAATGTGTGACACTGACTCTGTGGCTGTTATAAACAGTGTTAATGTGCTGGACAGGATGGATTGTCTGTGCAGTAAACATCACTGGCAGCATCATGTACACAATGATGTTTACAGGACACCAGGGTTTATTTACATTCGAGTTAGGCTGCAACAACAAGCTGCTAAACACACAGAAATATGACTGTTGATGCAATCTGTGCACTTCTAATGACGTGCTGTTGTTAAGGGGCTGATGCATATCTGTTTCAGATGGCCGGCTGTGAGGTCATCACACTGTTACACAACCGCTAATCTTGCTTCACGTGTATAGAATATCTGTCCTGGTGTGTGACACATCTGAATCTAGATATCACCGATCTCTCCTGAATCTCAGCCCCGTCACTATGAAATGATTCTTGGGTACAGCTCATGAGAAGTTTATGAAGGAGTGTGTGACAGCTTTGTTGCAACAGATCAGACTTCACCTGTCGGTCAAACACTGTCAGTGCAGCAGCTCCTAATTAACACTTGTGTTTATTAAGATGTAAAGAGCTTTGTGTGTGTGTGTGTGTGTGTGTGTGTGTGTGTACAATGTAGAGGCTAAGTAGCGTATGGTTCTGGCCTCTCAGGCAGCAGCCCTCCAACACAGGTCATGTCTTTTTCTACACTCCTAGTATAGGACACACACACACACACATGCACACACACTTTACTGTGAAATCCCCCCAACATATGGAGGCTATAAATTCAGAAAGACGTTTAAATTCTTGTGCAACATGTTTCAGTTTTTCTGCAGAATTGTTCTGACTCCTTTGGGTTTGACGCCGGTTTTTATGTGAAGTTAAAACCATAATTCTTCCCAAAAGGACAGCTGGCATGTTGGATCGACCGCCATATTAACGGGCTGCACACTCGGACTCCAGAGGACTCTACAGCTCTGTTACATTCTCTGATAAGAAGAGGTAAGTGTGGGTTTTTTCATGCTAGGTTTTAAGAGGTAAAATAAGCCTTTTGTAAAATCCTATTTTATGAACGATCGTGTTGTTGCATTTCATTCTTATCAATAATGAAAATACTGACCTGTGCAGAAGTGCTTTGTAGGACTGCATAAAAAATATATATTAGTATAATAAATGTGGTCATAAACTGATGAAGCCAAAGTTTTTCGGGCAGGAATCCAGATTCTCAAAAACATTTTTTCGGCCTTGCTTCCTAAATTGTGCGGCCTTTCAGCGACTGCTAATAAAACAAGATGACAAAACAGTGTGTGGTGCAGCGGGTCGGGTGAACGAGTGAGTTCTCGGAGTTTTGCATGTCATCGAACACTAACATTCTTTAAGTAGGTCAGGCAGAGAAGTGATTCCCAGCCTCTTCCATAAACCTACTGATGTAATGCTGACCCACAAACAACAGCAGCTGCTGGGATCAGGGGTCTGGACCCCGTCTTATCCTCTCCTTCCTCCTCCTGCTCTTCCTCCTCTTTGTCCCCCTGCTCCTATTTCTTTCATTTCCTTTTTCTCTCTTCTTCTTTGCATTTCTTCTGTGGGACTTGCTTTTATGCAGCTTCAATTCAACCGCATAATTACATCATTCTTTGCCGGTATTACCGTCAACGCAGTATCCTCTTGATCCGAACCTTATCCAAACTTTGAGTGGCCTTATAATAACATAACTTTAACCATAACAACAGCGACTTCCCTGTCTACACCTGCAAACAAACAGGGATTTGCTCATGACTCAAATCTGTTATTAGACTCTGTTAGACTGCGTTGATGGAAGTTATTACCACTAATGGTGTTCATAAAATCTCGAGTTATAGTTTTATACAATTAGATCCCAATTCATTGCATGGGCTTGTTATGAAAGCTCCTGTCCCTTTATTTGATCAATGGCCTGAGTCACTGGTTTAAAGTCTCAAGACCAGAAGTAACTGCACCAGGCAACAGATGGGTACAGTTGTCATCTCTAAAGCTGCATTAACAGATGGGTGAAAACCCAATGTCATTTTAAAAATCACCTGGACATGCATCAAGTAGATGTCAGCATTGAGTTGTGTGTTATGCCCCATTAAGGGGCCAGGGTACCACATGAAAACAGGTTCCCCTTTTCCTCAAGTCCTAAGCAGCCAAGGGAACACTGATTTATTAAATAGATTAAATTAACAACAGATTAAATAGGAATAACAACAGAGGAATAAACTCAAAAATAATAATCACTCAGACTTTAGGGTTGCAAAGGCCAACGTTACAAAGACAACCAAACTAACTGGAAAGTGGCTGCTAATCTTACAGAAAACAAAAAAACAATAGCTTACCTTCCTAACTAAACTATCCGAACAGGAGAAGGCAGACAACAAAAAGGGCAGCATCTCTTCAATGAGACAAGCTGTTTGCTGTGTACAGGTCACCAAAGAGACCTTATTGGTGAGTACATCTCTAGCAGTTCACACACTTTATGCTTCATTCGATCTATATTGATTCATTAATTTTGTTTCTCAGTCCCAACTTCAGCCTTCCAACTAGATTATTTTTTTGTTTTTCTATCAGAAATAAACAAGAAATTTGAATTTGAGACGTCACATGCTTTCATTTAATAAAGTCATTGATTTATGTCAAAATGAAGCCTTGACCTCGGATGACTTCCATCCCACTTTTCATCAGTGTGCCAAATTAGATTTAATCCATTTCCACCTGAAAATTATTAAACACGTCAGTGAGTGTGAGCCCCTGAGCAACTCAACATGAATAATCAATACATGAACACATGAATATCTTCACCTTCCAAGTGTAAACATTCATTTATTACTGTGTCTTATTTACATATTCTGGACTCTCGTTGCTTCTGTGCACAGAGGGAAAGTAACTCAACTGTGAAAGTGAATCAGGGCAGGATTAACTAAGTGGGTGTAAGTCTAGTGTGTGAAGATGACTGTGGTGTGTGGGGAGTTCTGAGACTGACAGGCCAGCACATTGTCTGTGAATTATTATGAACATCTAGGCCTCCATCTTGTGTTTCTTCTCCTGACAGCAGGACTGATTATTGAGGCTTAGCAGACGAAGCTGGTAACCAAAACAGAGGAGGGGAGGTGGAAACACACACACACACAACTCAGTGCCGTCAACACAGGCATCTTCCCTTGTGTGTGTGTGTGAGAGACGGCGGGTGTGAACGAGTTTAGTCTGTCGTCAGAGAGAATGAAAGAAAAGGTACACGAAGGCTTGTGTGTGCGCATGTGTGGCTCGGACGGGAATTTATACGTCTGCCTTTGGTTGGAGAAGCTGGAGGAGTCGCTGGTTTGATTCCCAATAATCACGTTGCCAAAGGTAGATGAGGGCACGCACAGAAACATTGTGTGTGTGTGTGTGTGTGTGTGTGTGTGTTTGTGTAGTGTGGTCGCAGATATGTAGCTACCCACCCCTCCAGAGGGACCTCGCCCTTGTATTCAGTAATTTTAATGACAAACACATTTGCATGCTTTTCAACACACACACAGACATATTTGCACACTAGCACGTGCACCCACACTCCATATGTTTGCCATGCATTTGACATTGACGCATAGCTTTTTGTTTTATTTGGCCAAAATGAGACTCAGATGTGTGGAATGACTCTGATAAACAACCTGTAGCGAGCCAGCTGCCTCATCAGGCTGCATTACCATGAATCAGTGGAAACGTCTGCACAGCTGACCTCTTGCCTCAAACTGAAGGTTTCTTATGAGAATATTTCATCCCAGAGTATTAAATGAGAATGTACTATCTTACTGTGGCACACCAGGATTAAATATTGGTGGCTTGGCCCTGCCAGATGAAGGCCTGCAACATATTTGGGCTCTCAATCCATAGTTTAAGAAAGCAGGGAGGAGACCAGGAGAGGCCGAAGAGCATTTGGGTCTTTCACAACAAATTCGGACCAACAAGTGACTTTCCTCTTTTCTAACCGATGGAGCTCTGTGTCCTGCTACTCCCCCCTGGGCTGAGCCGGTTTGACTCATCACACATCACTTTTCTTCAGAAGCTGCAGAGCGTGAGGCTCATCTCTATTCAGTGTTTTGTGCTTTCACAAGTGGACTGATCATGTGGCTGCTCCCTACTCCTCCTGCATAACACACAGGAGAGATTGCGTAAAAACGCCGGTGAAATGTGAGAACACAGCAGGATTTACTGCAAGTAAGTGGTCACGTGGAAGCTGTTAAAAATAAAATAAGTACACATACATCTCAAGATAAAAAGAGGTGCCATACGCATTGAAGACACAGAGAAATATATCAACTCGGAGAGACGACAAGATTTGAGAGCTTTTGGCGATGAGGGCCGAAACCGGTGTCAATGTGCAGAAAAACATGTGATCACCTCGATGCGATCTATGTTACGTCCTGCCTCAGCCCGCTGGGCCAGCCCTCACCTGAACGCTCCAGAGACTTCTGTGATATTGTGAACACGTCTGAGCAGTTGTTCGTAACAAAGTCAAATTCAGGAGAACGTCTGCACCCAATAGTCTGGAAATTCTCTGGAATTTGTATCTGACAATAGCGAACAGAGCGATCAAGTTTTTGCTGCTCGAGGCCGCCGCACTTTGAAACGCTCGACTGGACTCAGACAAATTACCGCTCCACTTATATCGTTGAGTTTTTATTGTTTTTCTTTTTTTTTTTTATCTCTGATTTGACCAATGTCCTTTTAGTCAACTGCTTTGTCTAATTTTTTATTTTTTTGGGGGGGGGGGTACTTCTTTCTGGCAAGCACTTTGTCATATTGTTAGGGAAAGTGCTATATAAACAAAAAAATGTATAATTATTATTATTATTATTCCCAGCTACTGTGGAGCTGTCGATTATACGGACTCTTACACAGCTCCATAAATGCAAATCGTGAATATATAAGATATTGGGTTTAGAATAGCAGTAAACTGTAGTGAAAACAAACCGTGAAATCGCTTCATAAACTAAATGCACTTGTAGACTTGACATGCAACCTACCTCTTAACCAGCTGACACAGAGCTTCTTCATATCTCAGCCTCATTTATACAGTGATTTTTAATGGCAGGTCGACATCGGCTGTCTTGGCTGAAATATGCTGCCTGACCAGTTCACTTCGGTCCAGTTCACTTCTCACGGCATGAGAAATCAGCAGCTGATTGTGCTTTTGCACTTCAGTAGAATAAGTTTGACTTCCAGCACAGAGCAGCCATACATTTATACAACTGAACAACAACAACATATTGATCAACCCCCTTCAACAGATTATTAGAGTCAGCTTGTGTGCAGCTTGTTCTCTTCAACAACTGCTTAATCAGTTCCTCCTTATGCACTCTCTCATACACACAAACACACATAAACACACACACACACTGGCGCACACACACAGGGGTTGACCCGGAGGGGAGGAAATTGAATTAGTGGGGTGTAATGCAGCTCCTTGTGTGTGTAATCAGAGCAGGCTTAGAATACAGGGCCATTGTAAGTCAGAGTGGTCGGAGCCCGGAGAGCCAGCGACCACAGGGGGAAGCTGCCCTTATCACCAGATATGATTACAGCCGAGGGAATGTGTGTGTATGTGTTTGTGCGGTTGGTGAGATTCATGTGGGAGTCATGGCTGACTGATTGCATGGAGAATGCGTGTCCATACATGCCTGCGATTTCACACAAGTAAATGCGATGGGAAGAATAAACACCTACGATTAATTCAAAATGCAACGTTGCATTTTTAAATCAGAAACTTTTGTTAAAAAGGGCAACGTGTAATACAGAAAAGCAGTTTGCTTTCATGTACATCTGATGCTGCAGCTCCAAATAGAACACCAGCACTTCTGACACTAACTGCTCACATCTTTCTTGTTTGTGGGGTTTTTATATCCGGTGGTAACAAAAAGAAAAGCCTTTTTTTTCCCTGTTCATTGCTTCCACTGTGATTGTTCGGCGCAGGCTGCAGGCTGTGTGTTTTCCATGGTGGATGTCATTGTTTTTCTGTCTGTTAATTATTTTTGTGCTGGTATTTTGCCTGCTCCTGATATAGTGTTTCCTGCAATTGTCTTTTTTTTCTACCAGGCTGGCTGCGTCTGGAAGTGAGCCAAGCGGTCCCTCCTACCTTTAAAATGCACACACACACACACGCACACACACACACACACACACGCACGCACGCACGCACGCACGCACGCACGCACGCACACACACACACACACACACACACACACACACACACACACACACACACACACACACACCATTCTCTCTGCTCTCCCTTCCTCCTCTTGGCACTTGGGAGAAAACACTAGAAGTCAGTGATATGGCAAACCAACTGTGTGTGTGTGTGTGTGTGTGTGTGTGTGTGTGTGTGTGTGTGTGTGTGTGTGTGTGTGTGTGTGTGTGTGTGTGTGTGTGTGTGTGTGTGTGTGTGTGTGTGTGTGTGTGTGCGCGTGTTTGTGTGTGTGAGAGGGAGAGAGAGAGTCCCCCAGTCAGATCTTAGGGGTTAATCTCTCTCTCACTCTCTCTCTCTCTCTCTCTCTCTCTCTCTCTCTCTTTACCTCGGCCTCTCCCTCCCTCCCTCCCTCTGTTGCCTTTTGTTGCGGCCCCTCACTTTCTCAACAGTTGGACAGAGGGAACTGATACTGTGCCTGTGCCTGTGTATGTATGTGTGTGTGTATGTGTGTATGTGTGTGTGCAGTCTGGGTGTCGTCCTCATCGCCCTCTCTCTCTCTGGACAGGACTGTATGTGAACATGACTGACAGGACCCTCTAACATGCTGGATGTTCACACCACAGACTGGTAAGGCGGCTCTCTGCTTGGGAAAAGTTGTCCTGCTTGGGGTGTGTGAGAATGCCACTGTGTGTGTGTGTGTGTGTGTGTGTGTGTGTGTGTGTGTGTGTGTGTGTGTGTGTGTGTGTGTGTGTGTGTGTGCGTGTGTTTGTGTGTGTGTGTGTGAAATCAGCAATGCAACAGGTTAGTTGTCAGTGTGGCTTTTGTCCTGTGAGCTCACGTGTCATGTTTTCAGGATGTGGAAACATGTAAAGATGTGATCCGCTTCATGGAGAAGGGCTCCCTGTCCCATTTGCAGCCGTCCTCCTGTTCCCCCGCTCCCCCGTTCCACTTCTCCTCCTTATCCCCCCTCTCTCTCTCTCCCTCTCTGCCTGGTCAGAGTTTCTCAAGTTACCGACTTCCTCCTGTTGTTATGAGCCCTGTGGTTTCTCCCAGTGCTCCGAGGGCGCTCCCACGCTCTCCCAAAGAGAAAGAAAGGAAGGAAAACAGCGATAACCATTTCAGAGCCACAAAAGAAGTGGGAGACACATGCTTGGGTTCTTTGCCCCACATCTCCTCCCGGCATCTACACGCACGCCTTTGTCCCTTTAACACTGAGCCACTCGGACAAATGTGTCTCCCCTTCTGCACGTCTGGTTGCCGACACTTTTTGTTGTTTTCTGGACAAAGCATTTCTCTCCCAAGGTGGTGGGGCGGCCGAGTTGGTGAGAAAATTGGAAACAGAGCCACCCACAGTGGAAGTGAGTCAGCCCAGCATTTAGTGGTGTGTTGACTTTGGAGAAGTCAGGGATTGGGGGGTGTCGGCGGTGGTGGGGACAGATGAAGTTGTCAGAAACTAACGGGGGGGGGGGGAACAGTGAGTGACAATTTGTTTCGTGTTTTCTGCCGAGGGTCCATGAAAGGAAACCCTGCCAAGTGGCAGCTGAGTTGCACAGCTGACATTAAAGCAGAGAAGAAGAGATTGACGGAGGGGAAAGGATGAGGAGAGGTAGAAGCCAGCGGCTGTTTATAAAGGGAGGGAGCGGCTTGTGTCCATCTGGGACAAACCCAAGTGCTGAGAGCTTCTCCACCCTCATCCCAAACATCTCTCTCCTTCCTCTCCTTCTGTCTTTCTTGTCGTCTTTCTGGTGCTCCTTCACAAGCCGCAAATCACATTCAACCTGTTGCATTTGTTCGTATTCACAGACGCATGCATACTTTGATTTTATTTCATTCCTTATTTTTTACTGTATATTCTTCTCCTGACAGTCTCTGTTTGTCTCACTCTTTCCTCTTCTCTCTGGGCCCACCACTCCCCCTGTATCTGCCACAATGACACACAACACAGGTTTTTGATCTGTGTGGCCTTCAACCTTTTGTTGCACGCTTCCTGTACAAATAGTCTCACTTCAGCTGCTAGTGTGAACTCCCATAATCCCACTGACATGCAGCTAAGTGATGGTGCTGTCATACATTGGGAGAATGCAGCCTCAGGGTGATTTGTATCCTGGTTTGTTGGGAGAATGGAAGAGGAAACTGTAGGCAGTGGTGGAGGAAGTATTCAAACATTTTATTTAAGACAAAAATATGCCGTAAGAGTAAAAGTACCACATTCACTTTCCTACTTGAGTAAAAGTAATTCAGTACTTGCTTTGAAAAATACTTTAATTATTAAAAACAGAAGTACCTGTGTTTCTTAGTAACCAGTGATGCTGCTGCTACAGGAGGCGGGATCTAATGTAACCTGCCTGCTCTGATTGGATCAACGAATTCTCCTCTCCTTATTGATTACTTTTAAAAACATTTAACACAACGTGAACGTTTAACACAAAGTATTGTAAAAAGCCAGTGGAGTAGAAAGAACAGATATTTGCTGATTTATGTAGTGGAGCAAATGTGAATCTAAAAATAAATATTTTTTACTTGCAGTTCAGTGGCTGATATTAACAAGAAGGCAGTCACCAAATGCTGATGTAATATTCTAGAGGAGAGATGAACACCAATGGATTAAATAAGCAACAGAGCAGAGAGCACATAATAAAAAATATTCTTAAATTAGATGTACTATGCTGTGCTACAAGCTACTAACTCCTCCTCTTCATCATTATCCTTTCACTTCGTCATTTATTTATTTCTGAAAATTATTTTCAGCCAGAACTCCAAAAATACATGAATAAAACTGAGACACAAAGCCTCACCGGCCTCTTTAACTGTCTCCCCTGTTGTCTAGCCTGTCTGGCCACCCTCCTCCTTCTCCTCCTCCTCCTCCTCTTCCCCTTCCCTCGCTCCCTGCCTTCCTCCCTCTGCGCTGCCTGTGTATTCAGCGATAAGGGGACAGCGACGGTAGCACTTCCTTTTCACCACAGGAAGCAGGAAGTGTTGATTTCCACTGCAGCCGATTTGGGCAAACTCTGCATTCGGCCTCTTAGGGATCCCTTTTTTTATGCAAGCAGCACACACAAATACATGGATACAGACCAGCATGTTTGTGTGTGTGTGCATGTGTGTGTGTGTGTGTGTGTGTGTGTCCTGTGTCTGCTCACAATGACCCCCCTATACATGTGCTACCTGGTGCTTTTCATGGGAAACCACCTGGGAAGTCGTCCCCTCTGTGTTTCTCTGACCTCAGGGTTGGCTCACAGGTCAGAGGACGATTGGCTAATTACTCCTCTAATCACAGCAAATGTTTTCTCATCGTCCACTTTGACCGCACAGACAGGGGTGGCGCTGTTGAGCCTAAAAAAACACCCATTCATCAGCTAATGGATTCCAGTGTTGCTGTGGGATGGGAGGGTTCGTGAGAGAAAAAGAGAGGCCGGGGACAAAAAAGGAAAAGATCCATCTTTCTTCTTCTAGTCCAGAATTTGTTATAATGATGGTGCTGGTTTATATCTGTGGTTTTCACATTAGCACTGCCGGAGGTGTGACATCATCAAAACATCTTTTATAAATTTGCTGTAATCATGTCTTTATTCTCATGGCCGAGAGCACAGCATGAGTACAGAGACAATTACACTTCCATTCAGGAAAATGTGTAATATATTCAGATGTATCTTGGAACCGTCTGTTCCAAGATATATGAGATTCTACTATCGCATTTGACACGTGGTGAGAAAAACAAGTTCAGTTTTGGTGGATGTGTCATTGCTGAAGAGCGAAGATAATGTGAAAGAAAACAGCTCAAGGAGGAAAGAAACAAACGTTCATCTAAACACACTTTATGTCCTTTCTTAATAATGTTGGTGGGTTTAGAAAAAGTCAATAATCACAAACCCTTAATGTATGTTACAAGGATATTCTCAGATCTTGAAATCATCTCTCCTCTATTCACTGGTTACAAGAGAAAGAGCAGAAATTAAATTGACGTCCCCAAATCCACTGACCCCTCAGTTCTGCTGACCAATCACTGGTCTCCATTCTATGCAACCAGTTAAAAACCAAGATTATGGACAATCAGCTGTCATTGGTCCCGATTTGTGGAATAGTCTGTCACAATAGGAACAGGTCTCTTTTCTGTAACCTTCAATTGGTAATAATGAAGACATGACCAACCACAATCTAGTTTTTATTGGTTCACTGCATCACATGGGTTCTGTGTAACGTGAAATAATTCCTCTGGTATCTTACAGTATCTTGTTCTTATTTGATTGAAATTGAAATCATTTTGCATATATTTCCAAATAATAACATCTGTTTTTAAAATGTATTTAAAAAATGTATGACTTGTTTTTAAATATCTGTGTGGATTTGCGACACTTTATTCTGCAGACCATGTGACCACTTATATCCCTGCTCACGCTCAGTGGTCTCTGAATCAAATTAAAGTTGTCCAATATTTTTATTTTGTAGTTCTTGAATTCAGTTCATAGAAAAGAGTGAAAACAACTAACTGCCATCAATATTTTACTTGTGGTTTTCCAGTGACGACCAACTGTCGCATATGAAAAAATTGTGTTGGTTAAGTATGTTTATGACGAAGGCTGGAAGTGTTGAGTGGGACCAGAAAGAGGTGCAGAGAGAAGAAAGGATAGATCGAAAATTCAAGTGACACCTGTGAGTGTGATGGAGCAGTTTGGACGGAGGGAAAGCGAAGTGGCCAGACTAAAACTAAGATGTTACACGGGGAGATTTGGGCGAAAGATGTGAGCCTCAACTCTGAGAGGGTCAGAGGTCAAGAGGGGTGAGGAGCTCAGACCGAGCCCAGCAGCTCTACTTAGAACAGGATATCCTGCGAGGAAAAGCCATCTGTCTCTCTTTCTCCTCCTCGCTCCGTCTCTTAAATCTCCACAGAGGGCACGGCGGAGAGCAGAGGTGTAACCTTTCACTGAAAACACCAGAGAAAACACGAGTTCCTGATAGAGAAGCTTCACCCCATAAATCGTCGGTAATCGAGATAGGCTGCAGCCATGCGCGTCTCAAACGGAGAGTGAGGTGCTTCCGAGTCTGTGATGAGCTGGAGGCGGCTTTTTGTCCTAAAGTTCACCTCACTGTCACATATCTTCACCAGACAGATGGTGTTTGAACATTATGAAAAATGCACCTTCTATTTTAATCACACTCCAGCTTCAACTTGACATCAGCCCACTGAGGCCTGGACAAACACTGTCATCCAGCTGTGGATTCAAAAATCATATTTAACACTCAACTGCAATTAGTGTCATCCCTAAATGTTTTAGCTTGTAGGGTCAGCTCCTTTCCACGGCTGCCTGTCCTGCTGAAGTGTCTTTGAGCAAGGCACTGTAGCCCGTCTGCTCGGGGCAGCTGTAGTGTGTGTTGATGTGTTTGTGTACTTTGTGGGGCATTGAAGGACACACAAACCCTCTCTGTCAAATAATGAAACAAAGATGCCAGAAACTGCAAGAAAATAGTCTTTTAGTTTTATCAAGGCAGAGGACGGGCGTATGGTGTAAAACTACCTGAAATACAAGACTTGGTTTAGTTCATGTGACAGCGAACGTCGTTGTCTCACTCTGGCACATCAGTGAACCAATCTTTTTTTTCCAAGCCCCCAACACCGTTCATTAGATCACCTGGGTCCGTTTTCTCAAGTGCAAACATACTTGAAATTTTATTTTGAAAAATGCCCTCATCTCCTCACATAGATGTTGACATTATGACAGAAAACAAACTGATTAAACAGAGAAAGATCATATTTTTAGATTTGCTTGATTTTTTTGCCAGTAATGGGCCAATCATAGGAGGGTGATTTAAATCTTCATACAAATAAGGTTTTAATTTGATCGTTACAGGTTAGTTAATCTCCTGGTTGGACTTTGACCTCCCATACTTACCATCGTTGGCTTGTTTACATCCTGCCTGGTCGTCTGAGGACAAGGTTCTCTGCCCATTAAAGTCTCAGCTCTCAGCATTCACTTTAGTGATTACTGTGTTGTTGTACCTAAGAAAATAAACGCCATTAATCAGAATGATCCTTTAAGCAGCTGACCTGAAGTAGCGATCAAGTTGATACTGCCAGAGAAACACAAAAAAGTCTCAGACAACAGGTTTTGCTTATTTAACACACGCTGCAATTATATCTGTTTAAAAATTCTGATGACAGGTTACTGAAGCCAGTCCAGTAAACATGCGACCTGTGAGTCCGTGAGATTTTGTTTACACGCCCTGCTTCACGTGTAATTGGGAATCCTGAAGGTAAACAAAGGGACACAGGTTGCCACCATGGTTTGGACCAAAGGCTTCATCGTTACCACTGAGTTTTAGTTTGAAAATGGCATTTTCAAAACAAAACAATCTTAGCCCAAACAAGTGTTTTGGCTCCGTATCAGTTTTAATCCCTGCACATACCAACGCCTGTTGAATCAGCGAATGGCTATGTCATGACAAAAAAAGAAAAAGATTCTATCAGCAACCGTTTGTAAGTGTCTGTTTTAGCGCTTCTAAATCTCTAAAGTAGTTTGGAGGCCAGGAGAATCTGTCTGAGGATTTATTCATTTTCAAATGAAAACATAGTAATGTGGATGTAGCCAAAGCTCGAAGTCCGTAGGTGGGACAGCATCTGACAAATGTGCAGACATATGCACCCTGATGAAGATCTATGGTTAAAGCAGATCAGGGCTTGTTTTACTTCCTTGGACACGAGTGTTACTTTTTCTCCATCCACATTATACTCAATGAATGTCCGACCTCCCTCATCAGCTCAACATGTCTGGTAAACAAACTCCAGCCCACTAATGTTTCCCTCTTGTGAGAAGCTTTATGTTTCCCCTCTTGCAACAGTTTAGCCAAAATAGTCATTATCCCCTCCATGCATGCAATCATATACTCAGTCTCATATTCTCACATTGGAGCGGACTCTTAAGTGGGTGATATTTTCCGTATGGGAACTTCTTCTTTTTTTCCGACCGATGGTTTATGGTGACACAAGTGAGAGAGAGAGAGAGAGAGACAGAGAATGAGAGAGAACGGTTGAAAGCGAGAGATGGGGTACGAGTGTGGAGCTATTTTTGGCCTGTCTGGGTGTTTCTACTCACACACATACACACACACATACACACACACACACACACACTCACGCTTCTTATGCTTGTTGTTGTTCAGAATGGTGGGTGTTAAAAGGGTGAGTTTTGATTTGACTCTACGCTTTGAGGGTTCCTGTGTGCGTGGGTGCATTCTTATGTTTGTGCGTTTTTGCGTGTGTGCTGTTGATATTACTGGGATTTTCCTGTGGTTGCTATGGTTTCTCGTCGTGTTTTGAACAACTTGCCATTAACTCCGAAAATCCGTAGGGTGTTAGGGATTCTCAGCCCGTCATTACACACTCCGCCTGTGTCGTCGCTGGAACTGACCTCAGTTCACATTCAAATGTCGTAAAGAGGCTGTAATTCATTCCGATACGACCATTATCTCCGGCTTTGCTGTGGTGTTTCTGCACCACACGTCCCAGAGATCCTCCGGCAGCTCATCAGTTTCTTGGCGCGACTGAAATGTGTTGGATTTTTTTTATTTCTACAGAGAAGTTTCCAATAAGATAATTCAATTTCATTTGAACATTTATATTGTATGACTCATTGGTAGATGTGTATATTGCAGACCATAAATCAAAATTCTAGGTGGCCTTGAAAAAAAAAAAGTCTTTATTCATAACCTCTCAACACTGGTTAGTGCTGAGTGCACACATGACACTGTTGCTCCGTTGTAGAAAATGTCCGTCAGCGGATCCATTGTGTTTCTGTGGACTGCACATGTCACCAAGGCCAGTGTTTCAGTCACTCGCTGTGTCTTTGCTTTTCACACCTACACACACACGCACACACACACACCTACACACACTCACACACACACACAAACACTGGAGACTTTTTGAACATGCAACGTGTGCAGTCTGTAAGGGAATGAATGTCTTGTTTCCATTTGTGTTTGCTCAGTAACTTGGTATTTTATGTTCACAATGCGTCAGTAACACTAAATCCCAGCGTGACCTTTACCAGTCAGAGCTTCATTTAAAAACACTGACATGTATCAGTGATTTCATAAAAAAGCACAAGTGATGAACACAACTGATACCAGAAAAAAAAGAAAATCTTTGTTTGAGGTTCTTATGTGATTTACGTACTTTTTAAGGCTGGTCATCAAAATACAGAACAGGTAGAAATATTTTGATGTAAATGTAAATTAATTCAGGCTGCAACTAATAATCATCTTCAACATTGATTAATTTGGTTATTTTCTCAATGTATTTGTTCATGGTAATTATTTTGAATGGATGAACATATTTGAGTAAATGATTATTACTGCCATAAAAATATTTATGATTCATTCTTCTTCATTTTAACAATAAATCCGATGACTGTAAATGAAAGAGGTGGTGATAATGGAACTAGAGAACAATGCAGCTCTCTGTAGCTCTGTGGTTTGCTCAGATTATTTCCTCATTCACATCTTTAGCACTGACTCTTCCTAGTGTTATTTCCACATGATCAGATCAGACTTGTCCTTCCAGACTTCATCAACCTATCTGCATGTGTTCATGTAGTAAAAACATCAGCCAACAAAATTACTGTCACTCTGGATTTTATTTTGTTTGGACACATCAGTAGATTAGATTGGAATCACATTTTAAGAATTAGACTTCCAAAAATCAATGTGGATCCAATCAATTAAAATAAAACATGTCTGAAGAAGGCTTAAGAAAGTGTTTTTATAGAATTGTCTTAGACGTGCAAAGAAACCAAATTATGTGTTTATGAAACATTTGTATCTTTTATCTTTAAAAAAAAAACATTTCGTCAGCCATTGATAAATTGAGTCGTCCAAAAAAGAGAAAAAAAGCCGGTGTCTACAGATTATAGAAATGGCCCATAAGATATTGATAAATTGATAATTTGGGTTGTCTTTTTATCATAGACAAATTGTAAGAAATGTGATGCCTTCAATCCTAATCCTAATGTTATTGCAGATGTTATTGTTGCCACATAAATGAAACATTTCTGGCCCATAAATACCTGTTATGTGTTCAAGCAGATGCCAAAACAATAGACTCTAGTGTTAACTGTGTTTGTAGTCACTGTGTTCCGTTTTTGTAGGTCAGCGCTGCAGCTTCGACTTCAATGAGTTCATTCTCTGGAAGCGAAATGTGTAATTTTCTACAATCGCAGCATTCTGCTCATTCAGTTCTTTAAATACCCCCCCGTAGCCTCCACCTTATCTGGCATGAAGCAGCAGGAGAATCACACAGTTTGAGTGCCTACGTGCTGATGAGCAAGTTTCTGTGCGTGCGTGTCTCATGACTATCAACTGACCGTCCACAAGACCCAGGCAGACTGTCGAAAGAATCTGTCCAACATTAGAAAAAAGGTTATTTGCTGTAGGATGCTGCAGCTGTAAAATGTTCTGCTGCTGAGATTGTTGGCGAGGAGACCTTTTCGAAAGGAAAAGTTTGAGTTTGAGTACCACACCCTGAGACTCTCTCTCTCTCTCTCTCTCTCTCTCTCTCTCTCTCTCTCTCTCTCTCTCTCTCTCTCTCTCACACACCAGCACACATGAATACAAAGTACATAAACACACACACACACGCACATGCTCGCGTGCATTCATGAATATCCGCAAGCGCAAAAAAATAAAAACACACAAATAGAGCACCCTCGCTTTTTCCTCCCAAATATTTTCCAGCCTTATTATTTTTATCCTCTTTGTTCTTATGTTTATTCAGCCCACTAAAGATAATAAGCCCTACCCCCCCCCCCCACCCATCTCCCCTCCTCATATTACTCTCTGCCTTCATCTTCATCTCACCCTGGAGTCCCCACTCCTCCTCCTCCTACTTCTCCTTCCTTCTTGGCTTTTCCTTTTTTTCCCATCATCCTCCTCTGTTTCTCCCCCTCTCCTCCACTCCTTCCTTTTTTCTTCTCATGCAGCATTCCTCACATTCCTGTTGGCTTCTTAAGGGGAAGGACCCCACTGGCAGACCAAGGCCAAACATTATTACAGTGCTCTCAGCCTCTCTCCCTCTCTCCCTCTCTCCCTCTCTCCCTCCCGCTCTCTCTGTTTCTCTCATCCCTTCTCCTGTCTTCTTGGCCTCTCTTCCTCTCTGTTTGACTCCTCGTATTCTCTTCCCAACCTTCTTCTATATTCTTCCACAGCTAATTTATCTTTCTAACCCCTTCCCTTCTTCTTTCACTCCCTCATTCCTTCTCTCTAAAACCTCTATCCCCTCTAATTCCTTTTCACAGATAGCGGCTGTATGCTTGCGCTTTAACTGTGTTAAGACAGCTTACTGAGACCGCTGTTTCATAATTAGTGGAAATAAGGGTCATACCCCGCTCTGTTACGTAAAAGAGGCTCATTCATGTTTATACAAGAGCATCGGCTGTGTTTTCTAACTACGCCATACTGTCCGCACATGGGAGATAAAGTATCAGACACACTAATGGAAAAGGCTCAGCGCTCAGCACACACACACTCAACCAGCCAGGCTGTGCTCTTCATGAAGTGACTACATGTTCTGAGAATGCGTGTGTCTCTGAATGCACCATAAACTAACCTATAATAGGTTCAATATTTGGCTCCACAGACACATATGAAAGAAATATTTGGGCTCAGGTTCCACACCCAGCTGTGGTCACTCGACACAAAAAAGACAAAATACAGACTCCTGCCTTGTGCGTTCTGATTGTGTCAATTTGCACTCGTGTATTTGAACTGGTTTTGTTCTTCAGTCACTTCTTGTGTGGATTGTTGTGTTGCAGCAGGAGCACGTCTCTGCAGGTGGGAGGCGGTCATGTAGCACACGACCACATCCTGCTCTATAAAGTTCTGAAGAAAAAAAATCTACATACAGTACCTCACACGGACTGTTTTTAACTTTAAGCAAAACTTGACTTCTAAAGTTTGACTGGAAATAGTAAAGAAAAAATGCTTTTTGATTCTAACATTTCTGCACTGAAGCAGCATACTCGGACTGCATTGCCTATCTTACTTAAAACAGACCAAAACTTAAACTAAAGGAATTCTTAAAGGTTAATCAATCTTGCAGTCATATGAAGGGGCTTGGGGGAAGGTGGGTGTGTTTGTATGCATATAGACACCATATGTGCATATAGTGTATGCATGGATATGTTGTTGTTTGTTGTGTGTGTCTATGTATCCATATGTGTAGTCAAGCAAGGCTATGGTACTGCTGCAGATCATGAAAATTTGTCTAATACTAATAATGCTTCATTTTTGTAGATTTAAAAGCCTTTATAGGGATGAGCATTGAAATGAGAATTTGTTACAAATAGTGAGGTGCATTGGATTATTGTGAGTCATTAGTAGTCATTAATTTGTATAAATATTATATTATTAGCATTTTGCAGTTACTTGCGATACGATATACTGTATTTTATTGTCCCCGTATAGAAATGTATCTAAATACTTTAACTTGTGGACACCACGTTGACGCTTATAGAAAAACACATTCAGTTTTAGAAATTTGAAGATTAAAAATAAACTGATATAAGCCCCATCTCTGTTAAAGAAAGCTACTTTAAAATAACAGTTGTTTGTGGAGAAGACCAACTGACCAGGGCCAGGCTGTGTGTGTGTGTGTGTGTGTCTGTATTCAACTTTCCCTGTGGGCGGTTGCTTGCTGCACTGCTTCTCTGTCACACTGTGGTTTTGTTATTTTCAGCTTGAAACCGGATGTGATTCAGACTGCATGGTAGATTGTGTAATTGAATGGACACACCACATACAACACACACGTGCACAGACAGTCTCACACACACACATATAAAATTGCACACATACACACACAGGCACACTGACATGTAGTTCTTCACACCCACACACTGAGGGTTTCTGGGAAGGGTGCTGGGTTCCCCCCTGTTCTCAGAGGCACCGAGGGTGAGCGAGCGGCCGCTGCAGGGCCGCCAGCAGAAGACAAACTCACGCTTCTAGGTTTCAGTATCGGTCTGAAACATCAGGTGTTGACCGAGCTGACGCTGAGAACAGAAAACACAAACTGGCTCGGTGGAAAATAAAAGGACCGTTAAAAAAAAGGGGAAAAACACTGACAAGTGCTGGTGAAACTCTTAAGAAATGTCAGTTTCTGCCTCAAATCGAAAAGAATAATACTATGCAAATAGAGTTAATTTTAGAAAATGTTTTGAAAATGGTTTATTGGGAGGTGAAAACCTTAATTAATCGACATTTTGGGAAAGTTTTGTGTTGAAGTATAATAAAAAAAATTCGGATGTTCAGAGAATTTAACTTAGCAGAAATTGATGGATTTATGAATAAACAGAGAACGGTGTAATTACTTGTATCGTGCTGACATCACTTCACGGTAGGGCATGTGATTGCAGGGATGGACGTGAAGCGAGTGGCTACAGATATGATTCTAGGAAACCTTCGGACGTGTGAAACTGACAGATTGATCCTGTGGTGCGTCACATATAACGTTTGCGCTTACACAGACAGGAAGCTTTGTTTCCTGCTTTTCTGACAACATGAATAGCTTCTTATTTGTGCCTGCAAAGACAGAAAGTGGTAAAGAATAAAACAGATCATAAATTAATCTTTAATAATAATAATCTGTAACATTCAAAACATTTTCTCTGACCTCCCCAACACTAAGGACAATGTCTCTAATGACTCACCCTTCATTAACGTTATGTTGGTGAAGGCTTCTTAAACTTTTACCACATTTTACAACTAGAGTGACACTCTAGGGCGCATACCTCCACCAAGGCCCAAACATCCCCTGAAACTCTATCAAGCTGCATCAAATTCCACACCCTCAGAGTTATCACCTCCCTAAATGTGGCTCCTTTTTTAATCAAGATCCATGAATTATTCACTTGGAAATTAGGGAATATTTGAAAGAAAGTGTTTAAAAAAAATCCTGGATCTGCACCATTATTTTTTCTGGGTTCTTTCTTTATCCATTTTGCATCCTTCCACCAGGTTTCTGGTTCTGTTGGTAAAATCTTCGTACTTATTTTCAGACAAAGCTCCGCCCTATAAATTGTCAGTTCCTTTACTACTCTGCACATATGATATAAAGTTATGAACTCTTTATTCATTGTATTAAATTTACTGTGTTTTCCACAATAATTAACTGCCAGCAACTGTCAAGTAAATGACTGTAAACACATGTGCAGTAAGGTTTCCTGATAAATGTGGCAGTAGTGATAAATCCACTGTAAAATGTAATTGTGATAATGTCATTTGGAACTGTGAAAACACACAACACTTAACGTACAGCTCTAAATAAGATTAGATCTGGGTAAATGTCTGCAGGATTAATATGTTTCTCATGATCAGTGTGCTCAGGGATTGTGCGCACACTGCACCATGGTTACAGATGTCACAATGCTTTTCCATACAGTAGAATCCTCCACTCGGAGCTGTGAGCATCACCATCTGGTTTTCCACATTTAATCAAACGCTTTTCCAAACCCTTGTTTTCCATACACGACATGCCGGACACGCTCTGGTTCATACAAACTGCAGAGTAGGAGCTCTGGGCTGTTCCTGTGACGGCTGCTGCTCTCCTCTCTCTCACCAAAACATCCTCTGCTACATTTAAAACTGATCCGCTCATCAAAAGGCCGAAAAATGTCCTGCACAGACTTTACTCACTAACAATACTACAGGAGAACATGGGTGTGTGTGGTTTCATAACAGACTTGGTTAGATTCTATCGTGATTTAATCTTTAATCCTACAGTACATGTGCAAAACTGCGAAATAAGTGCAGTTTTAATCTCATTACAACTCCACATAGCTTAGGTCATACAGTGAATTGTACAACCCTCACTGCACCTATATATATATATATCTCAATATATATTTATCACTCGTGTTTTTTAATTCAACTGTTCAATAATCATTTGAGACCAGTTTCAATATCAAATATGTGCATTACTGTTTTACAGTTCTTTGTGTTTATATTGTATCTTTACTTACGTATTACCTTGACTAAGTTTGCTGCTGTAACACGGTAAATTAGATTGTATTGTCGTGTCTTGTCTTTTGTGTCGTGTCTCTTTTCCTCGTGTCGTATCATATTATATTGTTTTGTGCTGTGTCTGCTGTGATCTTGACGTATGGTATCGTATCTTATTTAAACTGCACTAGTGAGTTAAGCTTTCAACACAATCTGCTCAAAAGTACAGAATGATGTTGTTGTTAGTTCCACTGTAGCTTCTCTGGATATTGTCCTTAGTGAGAAGCCTTTCGACAGACTTTCTCCTGCTGCACCAAAGGATGTGAAAATGTTGTTTTTACAAGTCATTTCTCAGTTTTACACGGTCAGGTCCTCCGGTGTGGTCGTCAGTGAGACTGTGAGTTTTTTTCTGATTGTGAAACATAATTGAAAGTGTTTAACGGAATTGATTCCAAAAGTGAGATCACATTTCAAAGTTCCTGGGAAATTACTGCTACACAAACTGTAACTCATATTATTAGTCAACTGGGTGTGTAACAAGCAAACGTCTGGCAATTTATTTCTCCTGTTGATCTAAATCTCTGAAGCCTCTTGGAATTCTGTTCAGTGATTAATTAGCTCGGCTGCACATGGAGGTTATCTTTTCATTCCTGTCTGTCTGTTAGTTAGTTAGTTAGTTTGTTTGGATTTACATGAAACTTGGTGGAATGATGCAGTGTGGGTCGTGGAAAAACCCAAATCTGTATGTATTTTATGCAGTAATATCTGGACACGATGCACACCAGCAGAAAATCATGAACTATGTTCAAGAGTTTTCTGTTTTCTGTGCCCATGTTTGTAACTTTTAACAATGCTGTTTGGTTCACTGCAGAAACCTGAACCCACATCAAGATAATCTACGTTTCTTCAATACTATTGTTCTTTGATTGGCTGTAAACTAGACATAAGCTCACTCATTCCATGGATGTATGGTCTCCTCCACCTGAGCACACAGGGAGGAACACTGACAACAAACTGTTTGTAGTTTTGGAAACACTTACATATGAAGGTTCTTTAATGTAGAATATCGCCTTAAATATTCTGCAGAGTCCAGTGAGTAAAAGTACAAGAGAAGGTGCAGCAGCATCAGAACAGGGGAGCTGGGTGATCATGGCACCACCCGACCCGGTGCAGCAGCAGAACAGGGGAGCTGGGTAATAATGGCATAACCCGACCTGGTGCAGCAGCAGAACAGGGGAGCTGGGTGATTATGGCATCACCCGACCCGGAGCAGCAGCAAAACTGGGGAGCTGGGTGATTATGGCACCACCCTGCCCAGTGCAGCAGCAGAACAGGGGAGGGTGGTGATCATGGCACCACCCTGCCCGGTGCAGCAGCAGAACAGGGGAGGGTGGTGATCATGGCACCACCCTGCCCGGTGCAGCAGCAGAACAGGGGAGGGTGGTGATCATGGCACCACCCTGCCCGGTGCAGCAGCAGAACAGGGGAGGGTGGTGATCATGGCACCACCCGACCCGGTGCAGCAGCAGCCGAACAGGGGAAGGTGGTGATCATGGCACCACCCTGCCCGGTGCAGCAGCAGTGGTGGTTGTAGGGACTTATTGACAGCAGGTGGTGCCACAGTGTAGTGAGCAGCCAATGGGAGTGAGCGACAGGCGGAGCAGGAAAACAATAGTCCTGCAGGTCCATGTGAAGTCGAGGCTATTTTTGGTGGGGCCCGCCTCACCCGCTATTTCTGTCAGCAAGTGTGTGTGCGTGCATGTGTGTGTGTGTGTGTGTGTGTGTGTGTGTGTGTGTGTGTGTGTGTGTGTGTGTGTGTGTGTGTGTGTGTGTGTGTGTGTGTGTGTGTGCGTGTGTGTGTGTGTGTGTATGTGTGTCTGTTTGTGGGGGGCAGGACTTAAGGGGCCGGACTTTCTTCTCTACAACTTGCCTGCGCTCTCTCTCGCTCTCTCTCTCTCTTTTCTTTCCTCCTCCTCTGCATCGTCTGCGCATCTCTCCATCACTCTCTCTCTGGGGCGCACACGGACTAGTTTATTGCTTTATTGCGCACACAGAGTCTTTACGGTGGATGATAGGTGGATGTATATTGCGTGCGCTTGGACTCCAGACTGCGCCAGGAGGCTTCTGCGTGTCCGCGGAGCTCTGCCGGACGAGGTAGGCAGCGGCTGGAAGTTAGAGAAACCGTCCTGAGATCCTTAAATCAGCAGCTTTTACATGGGACTTTTGAATTGATCAGTAAAGCGGCGAGGCGCTGGTTAATCACTCAACTCTTTATTCATTAATAAACTGGAGAAATCGGCACTTATAGGTATTCTGCAGCAGTTTGACAGTTTTTCCCTGTTAGGTTATCTTATCGCACTTGTAGGTTACTTACCTGACTACAGCCATACAGGCGAGTTAGTTTATTAATAAGGAAAATACAGATAAAATACAACGATGTTAGGATCTTGACAAATAGTTGAAGTCACTTGTGAATAAAAAAAAGTTTTTATTCTGGATTTAAAAGCTGCAGTAGGTGGATCACTCCTAAGACCATCAGGCGGTTTGTTCCAGAGCCAGAGTTTAATTGTCAGATATGAGGTCACTATAAAGAGAATTATAGAACTAGACTAGTATGAATGTGATCAAGTGGTTTCTAGTCATTAGCAGTAACCTTTAGCTTGGGTCCTAAAGGGGCCACAGTTTACGCAGAGGGTCCAGCATCCGTACAAGTCCAGATTCAGTGGGCTGCACTTTAAGGTGATTCCTTTTTACTGTTAGCTCTACAGCTTTGAGAAAAGACATAAATTACTGTATATACTTTGCATTTTTTTCACAACAAATTAGGAGATTACTGGCACGACAGGGGGGACTTCAGGGGCCAATCAGATATCAGCAGGGGGCCAGTGCCCCTCTGACCTGACCCTTGATCTGACCCTGCCAATGAGGCTTTTACTGCTGAGCAGATGTTGGCCAGAATCTGACCAGCAAAACACACACACACACACACACACACACACACACACACACACACACACACACACACACACACACACACACATTCATGTCTTCATCACTTCAGAGTGCATTACATTGACTAGTTTCTTTTCCTGGAGACTTACTCCCACTTTGTTTCATTTGTCTTTATTTCTTTCGGCTCCGTACTGTCATACTCTCTTCTTCATTTAGGATCTTTCTGACCAGACTTGGGTCACAAGTAAGACTTGACAGTGGCTCCTGCATCGCAGAAACACCTCAGGGTTAATGGGGGCCTTGCTATTGACATGTATAATCCAAGAGCAGAGTTTTATAAAAGGAACAAAAACATTTTCCATCCAGTTTGAAGCTCTGAGTTGACATTAGCTCATTTAACTTGCTTTCCTCATGTTTTATGGTTGTTACATTTCACTTTGTTTTGTTTTATTCTCTGTTTCTGAAGATGGAATCAGCACCTCTGAGAGCATCCTAAAGGCAGACAGACAGGACGTCATATTTCGTACTGTGGCAGGTAGGACTTTTAACACCTGAAGAAAAATATATTAAAAACCATCTCAATAAGCTGTTGGGCTGTGGGCAGGTGACATTTTGCATGTGTGTGTTAGACTTGTAAGCTATTTTCTCTGGGACATTTTTGTGGAAAAATGCTGCCAGTCTGCAGTCCAGCCCCCTCAGGACTACATCTTGTCCTCTTTACAATTTTTTTTACAGCATACACACATATTACACACTTTTAAGTGACAGAGTTTTTCCAGGGCAGCGTACGGAATGATCTAAGCTGTTTGACTCAGAGAGCTGCAGTGAAGCACAGAACAGGTGTTGGCCTAGTTGGAAAGAAGATCTAGGTCCGCAGTATTTTTCATGTGTGGGTTAAAAGTCTGGTTTTGCTGCAGGGCATATACGTAGTTGTGAGTGTGTTTAAAGAAATTTAGGCCTGCAATCGTGCCTGACAGCAAACTTCTATACGTGATATAAAGTGTTTTGTAACACATCAAGTTATTGTATTTTAAAGTTATCTAACTGTAAGTTACTGTTACAAGAATGTTAAAATCCTACAAGAGGGCCAACACACAGGGTACAGTAGGATTCACGTCATTGATTGTCTCTTTAACAAATGAGATCCACTTTTATAATAATACTTCTGACGGGTAGACTGTGATGCAGGATGTGAACTTGAGTTAACCCAAACCCTATCTTTAGAAAAATGTGATTGCAACCAAACGAGTGACTAAGATGGGCGTGACAGGATCTCTTTTATCAGAATAAACATGGTTTTTCCATCGCCACAGCAGTTACTTTGCCCGGTTAGTTCTGCCTCACACGGCAAACTTTCTTCTTTCTTCTTCGACCTGAGGTCAAAAAGTCCTCGATACACCGCTCCACACACCAGAAACAAGTCACCAGGCTGTTTCTTTGTGCCCTTAGATTAGCATTCTCCACTGTGAAGCATGCCTGTGTGATCACGCTGTGTAGGATTACAATGCATGATTCTCTGACTGGAAGCCTGCACTCACTGTGCCCGGCTGCGCAGACTGTTCGCAAACCGTGGACCAACTATGTGTCCTGTGTGTGTCTGTATGTGTGCATGTTGGTGCCTGTGGAAAAACCCAGTGAGGTCATGGCCACGGCCACAGGGTCTGATTACATGTGTGTTGTCCACAGGGCAACTGACACTGGCTCTGTCTCCTTTTGTCCTCCTTTTTAATCTCTCTCTATTTATCCACATATAAACTCAGAGCGTATCACTTATGCTGATGCATCTTCCTCTTGGTGTTTTTTAAGTCAGCCTCAAACTCAATTGTTACATAACAAAGTAGAAGTGCTATGCACTGGAAGTGTCAACATGCATTCCATTACTTCTATAAATGTTAAATATATGTTTTTATCTTACGTGAGTAACAGACCTCATGACTTAACTCTGGTTTAATGTTCTTTTTTCTGCCACTAATCTTCCTCATTTCTTTATATGACTGTTTAACCTGGAGTAACCTGACCTCACTTTAACATTTAATCAATAGGTTTACTGTTCATTGGGTACAGAGGTAATATATCACTGAACAACACTCTGGAGTGGCACAGCTTCTGCAGCCATGATACTATTTATTCAACAGTAAATTGTGCCCCGACCTGTATGTCCAGTGTGTGTAGCGCTTTTGTTCCTGAACAGTAGAAAGTCGTTAAATCTCAGCCGTTTGCCTGAAAAGATTGATTTTATTATTTGTTATGATCACCAACCAGATTATTAACCTCTGCTGATATATTAGGGTCATTTTGAAGGTTGGGGACAATTAAAGCCAAACTGCAGAGCGGACACAAGCTGTGCAGTAGTTGTGGTAGTAATCCAAGTAATAGTAGACGCCACTTGAGGGGGTGGCTATTTTTTGACCTGCTGAACAAATGGCTTGATTGTCCTGCTTCTAGGTGCGTGAAATCACCTGATACGTTCGCACTAATGTTATTTTATACTCTCCAAGGGGCCCCATAGCACTGTGCATGTTGGTGTTGTTTGGTTTCGCTGTGATAGCCTGGATATGTTAACAGTATTCTAGTGTGAAGTGTGTGTGGTGTGGCCTGAGGTAACAGAGTCCTTAATATTTTATTAGTGTGTCAAATCAGTTTGAGTTGCATTAACCCTCTAGCTAAAGGCTCCATGTTGTGGTCAGCTGTGTAGCTGGTCTCTGATCGCCCTCAAGCCACAGTCTGTTTCCCCATCGGGACGTCTGACTCTCTCTCCTCTCTCTCTTTACACACAGACACAATCCCGTGGAAATTTACTGAAGTTGGTGGAGTTATTTTTCTAAAGATTTATTCCTGTGGCGTTTTCGGGAGGAAACGGCTTACATTTTCACCTCAGCGTTTTTCCTTCTATCATAAGTCTACTTTTAGCTATTTTTAGCAAATTCTACTTTTTTGAAGGATCACAAAAACTACTGCTCATGACTCCTTGGCTTGTCTTCAATCCAATTTGGGGGTTTTCATTCTTTTAAACTGGTAGTACAGTTCTAAACCTGCCTGTTTGGAATGCCTTTTTGTAAACAGTCAATGGTGCTGAGTGAAGTGAAGATGCTGAGTGAAGATAAACCAGGTAGGATTAACTTTGCGTTAATCCTACCTGGTTTATCTGCTATGAAGTATTTATGTTTTTTATATAATGACACTGAATTTGCTTCACTTCTGTTCATGAGTGTGATATATATACATATATATATATATATATTTTGTCATTAATTAGGTTTTATGCAATCACAAGAAAAGCTCTGTAATTTAAGTTTTTACAAATCATTACAGCAACAAAACAAATGTTGTGACTTTAGTTGATGACAGATTGGAAAATAGGAACTGATTCTATGAATATTTGTAGCCATGACCAAGATCAGCGCCCATGAATATCAGTGTCAGACATCGTGAAATAAACAAATTAATGAATAAACAAATCATCACAATTAGGTATACGCTTGTCCAAATTAAGGCAGATTTTACACTTCACTTCTTCAGGTTATTAACAGGTTATTTACCAAGAAGACAAAAAAGAAGTTGTGGGGTCCCTTCAGGAAAAGATTTTATCTGCAACAAACATCTGGCTAATAAAATGACAGTTTAACAGATGTATCTGTCAGGGATGCTCCTCATCTTGCACATGAAGGATGACCGTCTGACATGTGATGTCTGATAAAGGGCGAGCCTTAGACACATATATCAGTGGAGCCTGAACTTCTCCGAACCAGACTCCCTGCCGTACTTTAATATTGTCTGACCTAGAGCGCAGCCGAGAGTAATGGCTGGCTCACGTTCACTCTGCATCACGGGGGTGACTGACACTGACCTCAGATCAGATGGCCTGTTGTGATCGCACATGTAACAGTATCTGCTTTTATCAGGATTGACTCCCGACTTCACATCTGACTGTGAGTGTGTGTGAGTGTGATGGATGGTCGGCAGTGAGGTTTACAGATCAAGGCTGATTCCAAAAACCCTGTGTTCTCAAGTAGGAGTGAGACACAATGTGTGTGTTTGTTTTGTGTGTGTCTGTGTTTGTCTGTCTGTGGGTGTGGAATCAGACAGGTTTCTAGGATACAGCTTTTTGAGATGCGCACGCAGAAGATGTCTGAAGACACACAAGAGAATAGCCGAGACTTAAAGTTTGAGGAATTAGGAGAGGCTGAAAATGTCACAAATGTGCACTGAGGAAAACGTCTAATCACAAAGAGGACTTATCATTGTCTCTGTTTTACTGGCATTCATAAACCTAACAGTGAGCCGCCTGTGGCCTGAGACACTGTAAACCAGGTCACTTTCAGCACAGAGAATAAAGGAAGTCGCGTAGACTTAGTTATTTCTGCCACAAGCTGCTGTCACATTACCTTTCACAATTTTCCTCTTTTAAACTTAAATAGAGTCATTAGAATATTATTTTACATCTTTCTAATTCTCATTTCTACCATGTTTTTAAACACACACATTATTCAGTTAAAAATCAATAAGTATATAGAGTTGAAATTTGAGAAACTGGGACTGGAAACTGGTATTATCCTCATAAATGTCACTGAGTGGATTTATTAGTAGTAATTACTTTCTAATAAATAAGAATAGTTGCTGTTGGTTATATTACTTCATTCAACTGATAGATTTGAGCTCTGAAAAAGAGCTGTCAGCTGTTTTTCAGCTTGTGGCTTATGCATATGACATATTACCGAGGCTGTCTCAGCTCTCTGGCTGCACACATCTTCAATTGTTTGTACAGAGAAGAAACCTGTTTCTGTGTGAATGTCTCAGAGTTACAGAGTTTATTTGTGGTTGTCCATGTCTGCATATTGTTGGATTTCCTCCTGTGTGTGTGTGTGTGTGTGTGTGTGTGTGTGTGTGTGTGTGTGTGTGTGTGTGTTCATCCCTGACCAGAGTGTGGAGCATGTGCAGGAATGTTAATGTCTTCTTCCTTTGTTGTCCGTGCAGACAGCTGAGTGTGACTGTGCATATTCATGAGGCTGCCTTCCTGGAACATATTAATGTTCACCGTGAAAAGAGAGCAGATATCTATAAAAACAAGGTACGATGAAGAAACTGAATGGAAGCAAAAAGATTTGATGAAGCCACAGTGTTTACTAAGAAATGGAGAGGGGTGCGGTGGTGGAAAGTTGTATCAGAATATAAAAGCATGAAGTGAGAGATCCTGTCAGCTGATCCCATCAAAAGTACACATGAGTTCAATAATGTTTTGTTATTTCCAGAGGAACTGAAGTTGTTTTTATTAAATGTTAGGTGCTTTTGCAGTCAGCCAGCTCAAGGTACTGCAGTACAAAGTCTCCATGTAAAGAGATCATTAGTCCTGCACTGAAACATCGTGAAATTGTATGAAATCCCCTAAAGATGAGTCGATTGGAAAAGAGAAGATGCTTGTTCTTACTCTCATGACTGACCAAAGCGCTTATATTATTTTGAAATGAATTGAATTGGAGTGAATTGAAAACATGATAGCGTGGAATCGTCGTTGTATTTCTTTATGCAGCGATGTCTTTGTTCTGAAGTACGTTTAGACAAAAGGTTTATATGTCGTTCTGCTGAGTTGGCAGCAGGCTAAAGTGAGGCTTCAGCGGGATAAGCAGATATCTCCACTGTTCCTTATCAGCAGAAAAGCCTTTGCTGCAGATTGTCGAGGGTTTTTGATGTCGCTTCCAATCTCTCCGCTGCTACCACAGGCTATCAGAGTGTCAGTCGCCACTGTTTTCACGACCCACTGTTTTCACTGCTGATAACCAATCATTCCGCCTCTGATATTGTGAAGCATGTGTGAAGTCCTGAAGAGAGTGAGGAGTTGTGTGCCAATCTGCTGTTGTTGGTCTGATCCGTTGTTGTGTCTTTATGAAAGAAGTATGAGTATAGAGTGTGAGTTTTGCGTGTGAGGATAGAGGTGGACTGATATTTGTGTGTCTGCGTGTGATGTGCGTCTGTGTCTTATAAAAGATAAAGGGGGAGATCCTGTTGAGTGAGCTCCCGTGTTGAGTGGCTTTATCTGTGTTGGGAAATGTGGAGAATGTGTTTGATGTGAAGGAGAGCAGGAGTGTGTGTGTGTGTGTGTGTGTGTGTGTGTGTGTGTGTGTGTGTGTGTGTGTGTGTGTGTGTGTGTGTGTGTGTGTGTGTGTGTGTGTGTGTGTGTCGAGAGACGAAAAGGAAAGCTCGGACAGATGTACAATAACTTCTTGACCTTTCTTCCCTGCGGTGGTTACAAAATAATTTGTTTTTAGATCTGTGGAGAGTGGAACCTGCAGATCTATGTCTGAAGACTCCCAGAAAAGGCTGACCGAGTGCAGAAATTGAAACCAAAAGTGTATTTGTTTTGGACATTTGCACTTGTAGCTGCTGCATGACCAGTGCTGCTGTTGGCCGCCGAGCAGCTGTACTGCAGCAGCTGCAGGAAACGGCGCTTTGCCAAAGGGTATCCACACAGTACTTGTTCCTGTCAGGTGTCCCACAAGCTCTCACATTCCTCATGGATGAAACATGTAGCGAAACTCTTAGATACTCAAAGAGATATTCATCCTGTTACACTTTTCCTCATTACCACACATGCAGGATCATTATTTACACTGTGTGTAAAGAACATGGTATGTCAACTATTTCCAACTGATGACACTTGAGTTCATGCTTTAAAATGTCCACAGGCAAAAGGACGAATGCTTTTCAGTCTCAGGATGCGTATTTGTAACCGATCATGACCTCTGACCTCCCCGAGGAGGGCAGCGCCAGGGCAAATGAAAGAATTTACCCACAGGGAGCCGTAAAGCATCAAAGCAAGACTCCTCCATGTAAAGAATCTGGTTTTTAGTGTTAGCTTTTGACAGATTGAGATGGTGCATGCAACACGCAACATAATGAAAGACTTTGCTCGGACGTGTGTCATGAGTGGGATGATTTACTGTCGGCGCTCTTTCCCTGTTCATGACAGGTGTCGCTGCTCATGCTACCACTGTTTATTTCAAAACAAACCAAGAGGCAGATTGTATCTCTGCTCTCTACACGATATGTTGTTCCCTGTAAATTGGAGAGGTTGGATCACAGCTGCAGACAATGATAAGTTTGTATCTATGGTATTGTGAACAGCAGAACACACTATTGAGAATCGAGGGGAGGAAACCGAGGTGAGAACATCAACAAGAGCAGGAGTCTGACTCTTAGCTGTGACTCTCTTTGTTTGTGCTGCAGAAAGAGGACTCATTGTCATTTGTCAAACACGACTGCACACCTGTTGTCTCCTCTCTGACAGACAGAGGTATTCACATACAGCAACTTGTGTGTGTGTGTGTGTAATAAACAAGCTGTTCTAAAGTTTCCAGCTTCAGGCAAATTGCAACAATGTGTCAAGCACAAGATGACAGGGACACATGGAATGTTTATGAAAGTGCTTTGTAAATGGGCATGTTGTTGGCACGCAGACCTGCTGAGTCCTCAAGCACCTGTTTAGTTGAAGTGGTGCAGGATGTAATAGTTCCCTCAGATTCCTTTTCTATGATCTTGCAGGGTGTTCATATGACCCTCCGAGAAGAAGGAAAAGCAGCAACATCAATGAACCTGTAATTTTACGAACGCCACATTTTTGCTTGTGATGCGGACGTGTCAAGTGTAATTATTGTCCAAAAGTCTGCTTCAATCAGAAACTGTGAGTCTGAAAGGAAATGCTTCTTTTCATTTTGCTTCTCTGCACCCATTTGATATTTATTCATGTCCTTTTTCTATTCATATAAATTCATCTTCAGAAGCTTCTGCTCTCACTGTAGCCACAGTTAACCTGAGTTTACAAAACTAATTGCAAGAACATTCTCTGTTAGGTAGAGGCATTCGTGGAAAAGTTGGCTGAAAAATCTCAACAATATGAAATTATCTGGCATTAAACTTGGTACAGCTATTCGTGGTGCCCAGAGGATGAACCCTCACAGTTTTTCCTACGTATGTAAGAAGTGGATGCATTGACATGTAATATGGTTAATAAGGTGTTGGAATTGGAGCACATTCTTCCCTTAAGATATTCCTGTTTTGCCTTAATCTGGTAACATTTTCATTTGATCCAGAACACGTTCCCTTCAGCCTCATCTGGGATTTGTGTTTAGCGCAAGTTCACAAGTTAGCATGTTTGCATACTAACACAAAATAAGATGTGGAAATGGTAAAAAGATTAGAATATGAACAATGCTGTCAATATTTTGAGCATTGCTTTCCTAAAATATTCAGAAAAATCTAAATAGATTTGCTAATGTTGCATACACATTTTGATTGTAGCAAGTTCCTTTTTGAGAAAACAATACAATATTCATAATTAGGTTACATACAGCCAGTATTTATCCAGTTTTAAGCCCACATCCTCTGTAATGGGATCGCTCAAACAGGTAAACGTGAATGTGAAGTAATTAGCAATCAAAGTGCGAAGAAAGCAGAAAAGCTTTTACATGGCTAAAGCCCTAAAGAGATTAAATGCATTGATGGATATTAAAGCGTGGATTTCTTTCCTCTCCGTGATGAGAACTAAAAGAATCCACCTTCCTTTCAAAGAGGTCTCACATGAAGGCCTGTAGCCAAAGAATTACAAGTCATGTGGATGATTTAGGTGCTGCTGGTGTCCTCACTTAACCCTCTGTAGATCTGAGCACTAGCAACATGTTCTCACTGAAGAGGTTCACCCCAATCAAGCTAACCTTGTTACACACACACACACACACACACACACACACACACACATAAATACACACACAGCAGAGGGTACTTGTTGACAACTAGACACACAACATATACACTTGAACACTGGAGTGTGCACCAACCAAGCAACATCATAAATATAGAAATAGTTTGGCGACACTTGTAGGCATGCAGGCCTACATATACAAACACACACACACACATTCACACACACACACACACACACACACACACACACACACACACACACACACACACACAGGACACACAAATACACACAAACACACACATGCACAAGCCAGCGTCTGGCCAGCTGCTTTGGGTTTTGAATGGGAGTGACAGCTGTGGATTCCTCAGGATGAAGGAGGGAGAGAAAGAGAGATAGAAGTGTATGAAAGAGGGTGATAAGTTTGAGAGGGAATGAGTGTGTGTCCGTGAGAATCGCAAAGAAAGACACGGACAAGGAAGAATAAAACAAGGTGTGGTGTGTCAAGAGAGAGAACATGGATGATTTATTTCTTATTTCTTTCTTTCTTTCGACCAGATTAAAAAAATCTGGCTTTAATTCTTTAAATGTGATAAAACTGATAACAACAAATGTAATTAAACCGAAAGGAAAAGAGTGATTTGACTTCAAGAAGACTGTGTCGTTATATAATTATATAATAATTGTGCTTTTCCTTTAAAACATACATTGACTGATTTGAGAGTGATTTAAGAGGCTGACCAAGCGTGTAACACACACACAGACGCCCCCCCCCACACACACACAGACACACACACACCCACGTGATTCTAACTGTCAGCATCAGACTATTCATAGAGATCCTGTGTTACACAAGAGCAATTTAGCAACTCTGTAGATTTTCTTCGTGAATACACCTTACCCTGCAATTTACTCTGTATGAGGAAAAAATCACTTCTATTCTGATATATATATTTTCATAAAACAGTGAAATTAGAAAGACTTTAAGAAACATCATATACAAACAGTAGATTTCAATTTAGCTGCTCTAGATGACAAACATCTGAAGGTCCTTCCGGGGAACTTACTTTGGTTCTGATGACTTTTACAATTTCATATAAAGAAAGAGATCATTGTTTGTAACTATTAGGGGCAAACTGGATCTCACCACAGTCCTGTGGCTGAAGACAAAAGCAAAACAAACAGCATCAGACACTAAATCAGACAGAGGATCTAGAGAGAGACAGGTGTCACATTTCTGCAAGAAGGTTGACTGACAGGTAATATCTGCTGGAACGCACCTCTACACCTTCGGAAAATGCAAAGTAATCAAGCGTCGCAAAAGCACTAACCGTCTATTGCGTTATGCTGGGAAATAGAGTCACAGACTTGTCACTGACAGGCCATTAGACACTGATTGTTACTGAGCCTATAGATTGATTTTCTGAGATAAATAAAGCAGAAAACAATTATTAGAAAAAGTCACTCTCCCTCTGGGTTCTAATGCAGGCTGCTATTTGTTTTTATATAGACTATATAACCTTTGACATGGTGTGTCTGCATCCTGAAGAATGTTTTGTAAACAAAAGGGAAACTCCTCACATCATGTAAAAGCTGCTATCAAGGAATATTTGGATATTTGGGGAAATTGATTTGAAACTGATAAGGCTTGAGTCGGTTTCCTCTTGCTTCTAAGCTAAGCTAAGAAAACTCATTCTACTTACAAGAACAATGCATACAGTTCCTCCAAGTTTAGGTAACACTTGTAAGTTTTGTTCATTAAGTTCCACAAACAACTGAAAAAAAGAAAGCACATTTTCCTGGCTTGTCAATCCGTGTGCTACCTGGTAGTTCTCCAGGTTCCTGTAATGGGTGTTTGTGTGAGCGTGTTGCCTTCAGGGTCTTAGTCATTAATCTGAGTCTCATATCAAAGCACTCCACTTTTCTTTAAAGCCGAATGTGAGAAAGAGAGTGAGTCTAAATGACTGCCAGTGTTCCAGTGGGACACTTCACTGCCGCCGGGCTCAAGGGCACTGCGGCAGCAGCGTCCCATCGACAGCAGGGGGAGGAGAGGGGAGGAAATGGGAGTCTAAACTGAGCCCTTGCACAGGAAACCACCCTGGTTCTTTCATTGTTGTGTTTTTATAGACTCAACTTCCTGCTGGCCCGACCGCCCCCCGTTACCATGGTTACAGTGCCTGTTGTTTATGGGATGGATTGCAAGGATTCCTCAGTGGCAAGAGTCGACGACTGTAAACTGTCAAAGTGTGACACTTCAATATACGAGAGGGTAACAGGAGTTGAAATGTTGTTGAGCAACAGGCCCTTTGTGTGTTCAGGCCTGTGAAGATGTAAATATCCTATAGTGTTGTTACAGGTCTTATGTATCATTACTTCATTTCTTTCTTATAAAAAACATTTCCTTAGCCTGAACATTTGTATTACCAGGCTGATTTCAAATACATTATGTCTGAAATGCATTTCCTCACTGCGTTTAAAGGGGGTTCTTCAAAAAAGTATTTTTCTGCCTGGAGTCTGCAGACACTCTGCCACATGCCCTTTTGCACCCAAGCGAGGTGCTATTGTGTGAATGAAATGGTGAAATCAACAGTTTGGCGTCAGACATCTGTCAACAAACACAGGCCGAGATAGCAAGAGGGAGGGAGGAGAAGAAAGAGAAGGAGTTAAAGAAAAAAGAGGATGTGGCCGACAGTAAAAGATGACTGGAGGGGAGTGGAGTTCTCTGTCTAATTATAGATCCTGCTGTTAGCTGGCTGATGCAGAAGTGCTACTGGGGTTTTCACATAGCCGGATATTTACAAGACAAACACGGGTATGTGCCTTTGACTTTATTTACGGTTCACGCCTTTGTGTCTGTGTTTGTGTGGTTGTGTGTTGTTGTCGCCGTGAACATTTATACCTCCGTAATCTGTTCCTTCAAACTTTCTCACATCTGAACTGAGCTCTGGAAACCTGCTGTTTGTCAGAGTGTCAAACGTCTGCCTCGTCAGCCCAGTCTGCAAGAGAGAGGCAGAACACACACACACACACACACACACACACACACACACACACACACACACACAGATTTTCTTTCTTGTTCTATTATATTCTTCCCAAGCTTCTACTACTACACACAAGACATACCTGTAAAGTGTGTATGTGTGTGTCTGTGGGAGAGAGAGAACTTGCTGTCCTTTAACACACAGTGGTCCTGGATGTTTATGGAAACTCAGTGAGGACTGAGGAAACCGGACCCGCGCTGCATTATACATCAACCTTCCTCTGTTACAGACGTGGGCACACACACACACAAACACACACACACGCACACACACACACGCACACACACACACACACACACACAGAGGACAGAACATTGACTTACATAGATTTCCTGGAGACTTACTCTGACCTTAACCTTAGCTGCTACTTGCCGAACCCTCAGCCTTAACCTAAACAAGTCTTCATCTTAAAATATAATGATTGACATTATGTTGACACACTTTTTGTTGCCTTAAGGAAGACAAGTCACCATAGTGTGACTGTGTAAGCAGATTTAGGTTCTCGCCGCACACACACACACACACACAAACAGTCGGCTCAGTCTTATATGTATGTATAAATGCACACACACTAAAAGTACAAACACAAATGTACAAATCCATGGTAACATCACAACTGATCTCAAACTTGCTCTCACACACATTGCTCATCAGGATACAGAAGATGACTTGACGTGCACTTTTAATATGAATGAGAACATTGAGTGTGGGAGATGAGGCCACTGACATTGCTCTGTGTGTTATTGCCCAGTAACTGTGTCTGTTTTGGGATTGCTGCTATTTTGAGTTTTTTTTAGCATCCTGTTTGTTCCTTATATATCTTACATATTAAAGGAGCGTCTAACTCGTGTGTGTGATCTATCTGCAGCAGCACAATTCAACCAAATTAACAACATTGACAAATTGACTCAAATTGTCCAAATAAATGTTGAAGAAAAAGAAATTGTACATTTCCAGGTACAGTAAATGCATGCATCACTTTCAATCATGTTCCACATCAACTCTCTGCAAATTAGTTGTATTGTTAAACTTTCGAATCGAATCCCTGTGTCATTTGTATAGAATCTGGTTTAAAATGCACTTTCAGCATAATGTTTAGGCTCTGGTTTACTAAATAAGGAAGTGATGAATACCAAGATTTCAACAGTGCCCAACTCTCAAATGTAATACTCTCAAGGATAGCCTTGAACTCAGCTTTGCCTGAATTACAATAATCAGTGCTGTAAGATTAATTCAATCTACTGATTTAAAAGAATCTCCAAAAATAGTAGAATTAGCTGTTAAAGCAGAACAAATAGAATAGTTAAACTAAAAAAGGAATTTCAAGAAGTCACTTCAACATCAAATTATGACCTTCTTCTTTATTTTCTGACTCGTCAGAAATCATCAAACATCATCAAAAAAGTCAATTGTGTTAAATAATCTGAATCAGGCTTGACAAAGAAACAAAAAGAGAAACAACGGAAACTTCTGAGGCATTGATATACTCATGTAATTGGCAATTAGTCAGGCATTGTTCTACGTGTGTGATTGTTTTTGAAATCGCACTAATAGAAAACAAATTGCACACGGATCTTTTTAATTCGTCGCCCGCAGAAAGAACCTTTTCATCACGAGCATCACAGACACCCCGAGGTATTGACATCTTTATCCACCGAAAGTAGCCGCTGCCTGTGAAAGGTGTTGTCTGATTGAGACACACTCATGCACACGGTACAGTCAAAACAGAGGGAGGCTGTGACACAAAGTGGTGGCGTCTGCTTGGACGGTTGTTGACTTTGCAGAGTTCGAGTGCCTCTCAGGAGTGGGACAGTGCTGGCTGTCAGCTCGTCCTCAGTGTGCAGAGAGGGACCAGGCTCCTCTGCAGGTTGCTGCAGACTCGCCTTGTCCTTGTCTCTTCTTTATTTTTTATTTCAACTTTGTGTTATAATGTCATGTGGCTTTTTGTCTACCCAGCTTTGGAATGAGTGACAGAGGAAAATAACTTAAAGAGAGAGAAGGGGAGGGAGAAAGAGCACGGGCGACATGTGTGTGTCCTTGTCTTACCTGTTGAACCAGTCTCTACTTAGCAGAACACATGTTCACAGCAATAGAATGGAAAGGGGAGGAATGAGTGGGAGGGAATTAACCAAATGCCAGATTAGAGGATGGACTGTCTACTGCTCTGCCTGTCAGTCAGTCAGTCACACGCACGCACACACACACACACACACACACACACACACTCAAGAACACACTCCTCATCTGCATCAACTTTTTGATAAATGATACTCTGCCAACGGTCTCTAGCCAGACAGACTGTATTGTACTGCACCGTTGGTAATTTACATGACAGACTGACACCCACACACACACACAGACACACACTGGTTAGATAACATTGTAATAATACTGAGCAGTTTCCCCATCAGAAATACTCCAGCAAATATCGTACAGTCTAACCTTTAGTCTCGGTTCTGAGGTTATTAAAGTCAGTTTTATTTATATAGCAATACCTAATCAGTTATCTCTGGGCACATCTCGTCTAAAGTCTTTACAATAGGGTGTAGGCCTCACTGTGCTTTAGTAAAGAAGTCTGCAATGTCATCCAGCACTGCAAAATTAAACTCATGTCGTCTTCTTCATGCATCCTGTCCAGTGACTGCATCTTTTCATCTTCATCCTTTTACACATATGGGTGCATCATTTAATCAGACTCCACTAACAGTAAGGCCTATGGAGAGACAGTTACAAAATGCAATATAATTGTTTAGCAGACAAGTTTCAGCCACAAATAGGATCAAACATCTGTCTGACATAATGCAAATTTTCTGTCTATCATCTTTATTGCTCATCCTGAGAGCGGTTGGGGATGTCAAGCAACCACTCACACTCACATTCATGCAAAGTCAGAGTATCCAGTTAACCTGCATGTCTTTGGGCCCAAACACAGGTAGAACATAACGACTGTAAAACAACTGCACCAACTTTGACTCCTTTAAAGAATAACCAAACATTATCAACTGAATTGACTCAATTGACTATTTTTATATAATATGCAATTCTTCAGTAAAAAGTTTCAATATGAATAGACCTTTTGTTAGAAGGTTTGCTGTGTACTGACATCATCCAAAATGTTTCCAATTATGTTCAAACCCAGAGAAGTCGTATTTCATTCAAGGTAATGGAATGTTTAGTTTTGTGTTGTATCCACCTTACCTGAAAAACACACTGTTCGCTAGTCCGATGCTTTTTCTTTCTTTGTTGGTATCGGTCGCTTGTAATGGTTCATAATTGATAATTGCTCTTCACTGCGTCACATGAATACAACTTTAATACATCACAACATCCGTGAACAGGTTTTGTGCTGGTGTCATGTCAAGTAAACAACTCCCAGGATTCCTTGCTGTTTCACAACATCATCAAACTAGATCTTTGGTTGTTGTTTTAATAGAGAGCTAAACAGCCAAAGTTAAAAGAACACACTTCCCACAATTCATGTAACATCTTGACGCACTTATACCAAAAATCTATTTGCAACTTTAAAATTCAGGTTACAAAAATCCCAAAATACCTCTAGTCTGGAGCCCTGCTGCTTCTGAGCTCAGCAGGAAGATCAGGTAAATCCTCGTCATTCCACCGCTGGTAAAGTTTAAGCAGTTCTTTTGTACTTTCCTGTCGGCTTTCTCAAGGCAAACATATTATCTCACATGCTACTGCTGCTTGGTGTGTACATGTGTGTTATTGCAGAACATGCCTTCCCAGCTCTATTTGCGCAGAAAGAAAAACAACTACTATATAAATTAAATCCACACAGAATCACATTCACAGGATGAAGATGTGTCATTCTTCTCTGAGTTCTACACACAGATTTAATGAACTCTTGCATGACACCACTTTTAAAGAGAACTAAAGACGGTGTTTTATATTTCTCCGCAACCCAGGACTAAACTACTTCAAGGTTTCTAGGTCACCATGGCTACATACCAAACTTTATTGTTTTGAGCAGTTAGTGGGGAATAGTCAACATTTGGCTAGTCATCGGTCAAAGAAACAACTGAAGGATCTGGTTTCATGCAGATCTACTGCTGAGGTTTCATTTCACTGTACGTTAGGTACTGCTATTAATCTTAAGACCCTTACTTTACCCCTAAACCTCCTCTAACATCATCACAATCACATGGATGTCACCCCATTGCCAGAGTGTTACCTTGTGACTAGTTGTCGTTACAGTGCCATGCAGCAACACCCACTTCTTCAACAGACAAGAATATAGTCACCAATGTTTTAGTGACTGACCCTTTCACTCTTGTCCACAAGTAACACATTGTTAGAGTTATGAGCCATGAGCAAAAACGTGGAAATGTCTTTATCCAAGTGGTCACAGGAAGTATCAACAAAAAGTAAATGGCAGTGGGAAGTCAATAAAAGTCACTTAGCGTCAATACCCAGTGAGACTCCACCAAGTCATACACCGATTATAGCAAACATATAACTTCTGAATCCCTTTAACTTTTGTAGACATTACATTTATTCCTTTACTTCACCAACAACTGGAAACCGGGGGTGACATCACTGGTACTACATTGTATGTGTGTGTTTGTGTGTGTGTGTGTGTGTGTGTGTGTGTGTGTGTGTGTGTGTGTGTGTGTGTGTGTGTGTGTGTGTGTGTGTGTGTGTGTGTGTGTGTGTGTGTGTGTGTGTGTGTGTGTGTGTGTGTGTGTGTGTGTGTGTGTGTGTGTGTGTGTGTGTGTGTGTGTGTGTGTGTGTGTGTCTGGTGTTCTCTGGAGAAACAAAAGGCCCTGTGTAGGTAAATGTTGGACCAGTGTGTGTGTGGCTATTTATAGCAAAGGGAAGAGAGACACTGGTGTTCCCGGCTGTGTGCGTCTGTGTGTGAACTGTGGCAGCCTTTGTTTCCTTGTATAAGCATGTTCTCCTCTCCTTTTCCTCTGAATAATAGCCTTGTTATTCTATGCTGTCATTAACAAGAATATGTGCATCGTCGTGTGTGTGTGTGTGTGTGTGTGTGTGTGTGTGTGTGTGTGTGTGTGTTTGTGTGTGTGTGTGTGTGTGTGTGTCTGTGACACCGTGAGTGTTTACCAAGGGTTTCTGTTATTCCAGCCATGTTCAGCATTCAGACTCTGCATTTGTGCCTCCTAATATGGAGGAGTACTGACACTACACCCACCTACACACACACACACACACACACACACACCAACAAACACACACAAGTCTCATTAGCATCACTATTTGAGTTAAGGTGACATTGCAATGTGTTACGTGCAATGCGAAATTCTCCAGAATCCAACTTCTCTGCTTCTTCCTTCTGAGTGTAAAGCAGTGGTGCACACTTCACAGACAATAGCCGTGGATGGAGATATGTATTCAGAAGGATCCACTATTTTAGCATTTACTTTTAAGCCAGACCCAGAATGCACCTGTGGGTCACACAACCGCAGGCTTGATTGATTGATTTGGGACAGAGACATGTTCTCCTGCTGGTGCATCAAATCAGCAGCTTCTTCTAATGATCTTTATGGTTTTTACTTTAATCGAAGCAAAGTAAAATCCTCGAATCCAAAACTACTTGCGTTAAACCACCGATTACATAAATACATACACAAAACAAACAAAGAATAATGTAATTCATTACTTCCATTTTTGAAGTTATGTTTTCATTATTAGTTGTTAATAAATGTCCGACCTATGAATGTGTTAGTGAGTATGTGTGATAGTTTGTGTGTTTGTGGGTTTAGTTAGATTTAGGCTGAGACCACAGATGAGAAAGTGGTCACAGGCTTTTGTGTGCAGCTGTTTCTCTGCAGTTGAACGTGTCCTGCTCTCTATTTTATCATCGGGTTTATTTGGTGAATGTCGGCATGTGATTAAAGCTGTGTTTCTTTGTGAGTAAGTGTGCATTTTTGTCTGAATATGCAAGTGCATCTGTATGCCTGCGCACGTGTGTATGTGTCTGTGTGTGTGTGCACTAATACTTGTTTATGTGTCTCAGAGACAGAAACCCCCTCCAGCCTTTTCCCAAGATGTTTCCTTCCTGGATCCTGTTTTTAGTGCCGCATGAGGCAATCTTTCCCATTGACTCAGCCCTGCAATGCAAATAGCCACAGAAGCATGCAAAGAGCAGGGAAATGTGTGTGTATGCATGTGTGTCTGTGTTAGACACACACACAGACAGCGAGAGAGTGAGAGATGGTATGAGTTCATGTGTAGCACTTTAAAAGAAAACAAAGACTATGTGTTGTCTGTGTTATTATTAGTTTATATGTTAGCTTTTTTTACCCCCCCTCTCATATTTTCAGCCGCTCCATCAGCAGTGGGTTTTATTGGTGTTGGTTGGTTTCATTTTGAGTTGTGGGTCATTTTTTCTGGGGCAGTTTGTGGTCCAGTGTCGTGCATGGCACACCCCATTGTCTGTTGGTACTGCAGAGCCCAAGTAATCTGAAACCAGAGTTATTCTTTTAATATACTGAACCTGTACTGAACCTTGCGTATAATATGCAATTAGATAGACAGACAGACAGACAGACAGACAGACAGACAGACAGACAGACAGACAGACAGACAGACAGACAGACAGACAGACAGACAGACAGACGGACAGACAGACAGACAGACAGACAGACAGACAGACAGACAGACAGACAGACAGACAGACAGACAGACAGACAGACAGACAGACAGACAGACAGACAGACAGACAGACAGACAGACAGACAGACAGACAGACAGACAGACAGACAGACAGACAGACGGACGGACGGACGGACGGACGGACGGACGGATAGAGAGAGAGATAGATAGAGAGATAGATAGATAGATTAGTAGATAGATTGATAGATAGATAGATAACCTTATTCAAACAAATGAAAATGTAAATGATACATATATGTAGGCTTGTTTATATGCTGATATTCATACATATTCACAATCCATAATTACATAGGCATGCACACATACATCCCTAATGAATAAATCCCCAACAGAGACTCGTTAAGTGACATTAACATAAACATTGCTTGTCCAAAAAGGAGCTGGAGCCCCAACTATTATTCAAATTCTATATTCAACCAATACAATGATCCTCCTCTCCGTCCATGATACCCAACTAAAACAAGAGAAATGCATAGAAATAATCGATTTCATTGACACCATTAACAGCATTCTTCCTCCTCATTACTGTACCTTTTAAAAATAATTGTATTTGCCTCTTTTGGAACTGTATATTATTACTTTGCTTGACATCCTCCTCCAGTCTAAACCACAAAATCCAACCACAAACTGAAATACAAACACTTTTAAAAGTCAAAGTTCAACAATGCTGCAAATTAAATTGACCTCTGTAAGTTTTTGTGTTGCCAGAAGTAAGATATTTGTTGAGGTCTAACTTCCGCAGAGTGTTTGTGTGAATCAGCTGCTCTTTGCGGGGATGAAGCAAATGAACACCTCCCCCCTCTTCCTCCCCCTCCCCCCTTTCTTTTCCCAGATCCTTCGGTGGCCGTGCCGGTGTTGTGTGCCGCCTTGTTTCCCATGGACCTCAGGGTGGGAGAGCGGGGGATGCGCCCTGGCTCGGACACGGCGCTCTTCACGCCGCTGCACCCACCTTTACTCCTCACCCAGTTCTCCTCTCAGCCCTGCACCTCCTTCTCCCAGCAGCATCTGCACCAGCAAATCCGGGTAACGGATCTAAAGAACATGCAAAAAAAAAAAAAAATTGTTTGAATGAAGATAACAATACTGTTCATTATAGTTTTCCTACACGTTGATTGTACAGGACCACTTGTTTCATGCATGTTGCTCTGATGTTAATGTGTGTGTGTGGTTTCAGTTTAATGTGGAGCAGAGGAGGCGAGAGCAGGAGCACCATGAGAAGCAGCAGGAGTTGCAGCAGCTAAAACACAAAGACAAGAGTCAACAAAGTGAGTCCACACACACACACACACACACACACACACACACACACACACACACACACACACACACACACACACACAAACACACTCTTTACTAACATGTTGCTACAAGTTTGTGTTCACATTGTTGTATTTTTTTTCTTCATTTTTTTAATTATTTCTGCGTCTGTTAAAATGATTATGGCCCAGAGTGTTTATCATGGGTGGAGAGGAAAGTCCCCGTGAGAGATCTTTATTTCATCTTTAGTCAACTGTGTTTCTCGACTTTCAAGGCTGTTTGCTTTGATATGAGAGCTAAATATAACCTGACAAGTGGAGCTGCAACAGTGGAGTCAAATATAGCTGCAGGTCTGTGCACATAAAGTCACTCGGTCAATATTGACTTCTCATCACCTCTGTGAGCACACATTTTCACACTTGTTGCGCGTGCACACACACACACACACACACACACACACACACACACACACACACACACACACACACACACACACATGCAAACCGAAATAGCAAACTTAATCTCAAACTGGTAACCTCCCTGTCTCATACTCAACAAAACATCCATACTCTCACACTGCATGTTTGCCATTAAAGTCAACCACTGTTTTGTTGAGCTGTCTCTGTTATATGATTTACTATTAGTCACTGATTATGTGTTGCACAAATATGCAACAATGGCTGGTTGTGCGTCCTGTGCCTTTGGCTTGGCCGCTCCTCCTTCTCACGATGAAACGGTTTGTGAGTCATTTTTAGTTTTTTAATTGGTGGTGCTGTTCATTGACAGGCGCGGTGGCCAGTTCCCTGGTAAAACAGAAACTGCAGGAGGTGATTCTGAAGAAGCGGAAACAGGCGGCGCAGGAGAGAACAAACTCCAACACTCTGCCTGCAGCTCCTGTAGCGTACAGGTGACAAAAATACACACAAACATACACACGTGAACACACTTACATTCAATGAGCAGGAAAGGGAAATAACAAAACTCAAAATATATTTGGGCAAACAGTCTTCTGGGTCAGAGCCACCAGCTATTACAATTATTTACTTATTGACAGTAGTTATTCTCTGACCTTTTAATGCAAATTAAAGATATGGCTTTAAACAACTTGTGATGATGTGTTATCATTACACTTTACAGTAACACCATTATGATGGACCATGATGGTTTAAAAAGCATATTAGTAGCTTTGTATTGTATCTGGCATTGTGTTGTTTGATGTGCAGCTGCAGTGTTTTAATCATTACTTTGTTGTACAGTTAGTTTGGATGATATCTATAAGTCTATAAGGACAACAGATACAAATGAGCCTTTACAGCAAACTCTCATTTACAGAAAGCATTATTAGTGAATAACATCTGTATGTAAAATAAACTTTAAGTTTATAATCTAACTTTGATCTATTTGTGTTTGTGTGTTTCCTCAGAAATCTGGGTCCAGACCCAAGTGCATCCTCCCAACCTCTGGTGTCGTCTCCGTCCCAGCCGTCCCCGGAGGGCTCAGAGAGGACGCCGCTACGCAGAGCAGGTAAATCCATCATCTGATGCTCACATCACACTTTCAGCTAAATTGTTATGATATAAGTACATGGTGCAGGTGCATTGAGGGTGTGTCAATAACCACTTGCGAACAGGTGAAAGAAAAGATTGCGGTGACAGGCTCATGGTTTGAAAGGGTTGTACTTTGTCTCTCAATTAATCATGGGTGAGTTTTGGGCGTATCAAACTATAAACTTATCATCGAGCTCTTTTATTCCTTTTAAAAGCCCGATGCCTGTACACATTGTTGGATTGTTTTCATTATTTTTTAGATAGTAAGACAGAACCCTTCTCTGCTGGGGAAACACTTTTACTTTGTACACAGGCAGACCAACAAATATTTGCAAATTAAAATAAACACGCTCCAGTGTAGTTTTTACAAGGTTTTACTGTTATATTGTAGAACCCGAAGATTTACGACTTCATACCGTATATTGGCGAGCGAAATACTTTACCTGTATATTCCATACGCACAAATTGTAACCACCTCTTCTACTTCGTCAGCATCCGAGCCCAATCTGAAGGTGAAACACAAGCTGAAGAAACACCTGAACACCCGCAAGAGCCCGCTCACCCGCAAAGAGAGTGCCCCGCCCACTGTCAGACACAGAGTACCTGACACACTGGGTAAGATCTGACACACACACACACACACACACACACACACACACACACACACACACACAAATGAGCAGGATTGTGAATACACTATAAATTAGGAGCTTAAACAATTGCTTCACAGATGTAATTTAATCTACTGTAATTAAACTATGATCCAGATACATTGTTGTATTTACACTCTCCCACTGTCTGTCTCTATCTCTCACCAGACTCGTCCCCCAGCAGCAGCAGTACTCCAGTCTCTGGCTGCAGTTCACCTAATGACAGTCTGCCCAATGAAAATGGACTACTGCCATCTGCAGGCGGCCTCTCACATGAGGTCAGCGTTCATATACACACACATGCACTCAGGCACCTTCAGAATATTAATGTAAAGTTGATGTAAAGCGAGTTGATGTAAAGCGAAGGCGTCTTGTTCCAGTGACATTAGCTAAGAAATAACATTGAAGTTTTATTATAACAAGAAAAATATGAAAGACCAACGATAAATAGAAGAATATACTTTTTAGCCTCTTAGACATTTAAACGAGTGAGCACACGGTTTGATTAACAAGTTGTTTCATGTACATGAGCTGTGCCGAGCCCTTGAGTAATGACATGTTTAAAGCAGTGACACAAGAACACAGGAACAATGAGGGTCAGCCGTTTATGCATAATTCATTTAATCACAGAATCCGAACAGCAGCCTCTGCCACACCTGCTTCACATGTCTGATTCATGATTCAGCTCAGGACAAAACATTAGCTCAGGTTTAATTAGACTACCTGGGTTTAGGTTACTCTACATGTGACATTCAATCATATTCAGAGCACACAGCAAAGACAGATGATGTAACGAGAGCAGAGCAGCGATGGAGGCGAGTTCCTCTGATGTGAGAATAAATGTAATGTTTTTTTAATAGAAAATATGTTTGGAATTTCCAGGCCCAGAAGCTGCTGCTTCGAGACGGCACCCTGGCTAACTTCACCATCCAGAGCCCCTCCACTCTGCCCACCATCACACTGGGACTACCAGCCAACGCCAGGGTAAACACTGAACTGCACCATGCGCCTGTCATAACAACTCCATTAAATTATCTTTTTTCCCTAAAACAAGTGGGAGGAGCTGCTGAATAGGTTGACAGCTGCTGAAGTTTGGATATTTTCCTGAAATATTCCAAAAGGGGCTGGATGTAAGAGTGCAAATGTCTGAGTCAGTTACTCTGGACATTTTCTGGAATTTTTCTCGCCTGCCATGTAGAATACCGGGAAAATGTCCGAGTGAACCCATTCGGTAACACGGCAGGAAAATGTCCGGAAGTTCCCAGCAACTGAGTGAGAATGTTGATGACAGATGCTTAACAGGATAGTTATATTTCATGATGAAAATGAGTTGGGATGGAAGATGCTGAATTGTGCCGGTTGTGTGCAGGGTGAAGGACAGCTGTCCTCTCTGAAGGTCGGCCGGTTGCCGGTGGTTACAGCCGGGGGCTCGTCCGTCTTCCTCTCCCTGAGCAGAGAGGATCAGGCCGGGCACCCTCACCTGCCCGTCATCATCCTGGAGTCCTCTGGACTACCACACACTCCGCTGCTCAGTGGTGAGGCGAACACACACACTGAGAAACACACTGTAGACTTGTACCTGCATATACACCCTCAGTGACTGCACACAGACCAAGAGCTCCACATTTCATTCATGTTGAAACACTGATAAGGAAGCACAGTTTTTGGTTTTACTCTCTTTAACCAATTAACTTCTCAGACTTAGCTGCCCACACAAAAATGTACAAGGTTGCGAAATACACAAATAGATACACATGGACATGCACAGTTTACATTCATTAACTTGAACCACTGGGGGAAGCAGTCGCTTTTAAGTTGAAGGGATTTCATTGTATTTTATTAAAGGCTAGAGCACCACCCAGTGGCTACATTCAGATAATTTCTGTAAATAAACTACAGTCGTACTATAATATTAACTTCAGACTGTTTTAATTCACATCCACCTCTGCTTTCTTTGTCAGTGGCTTTACTCCTTTTTGACACGTCATAATTAAAAGAATGATAAACTTTAGACATTATCCAATTAATTTACCAAACAATATTGAATGTGTTTGTGTGTACACATGTCTGTAACACACTTTCTCCTTCTTTTTCTTCCTGTTTTCCCCAGTTCCGGGCCTAGACTCCGTCCAGCTGCAGTTTGCCACCCAGTTAGACCACCTGTCTCCTGGAGGCTCTCATCCCCACAAGCCCTTGAGCCGGACACGCTCGGAACCGCTCCCCCAGAGCCAAAGGACCCTTCATACACACCTCCTTCAGCAACATCACAACACACAACTCCTGGACAGGCTCAAACAGCAGACCCACCTGGGCAAGGTATGGGACCTCAGTGAAGACAATGGAATCACACTATCGCTGCCTTATTCCACATTTGCATCTGATTGAAACTTGTAGCTTTTCTTTGACACACTTTGAAATGACAAATTGTGAAACCAAATAAATGTATAAGGCAAAGATGGCGAGACATTAGTGAACTGCCTAAGTGAGTGTGAATATATTTTAGAAAAGGTATTGATTTAGTGCAGGCGTTGTCAAACTGAGCTGCACCTCTCCAGTGGCGTCTCACAGAAAACATGAAGCAAACGAGAAAAAAAAACCTTCTCAAAGTCATAACAAAGTCCAGTTTGAACACAGACATATTATACAGTGTGAAACTGATCGAGGATATTATCATTATTATAGAAGAGACACTGGTTATTACAGGTATTGTACTTTGACAGTCCTTTTTCAGATGGACAAAATTAACATCTCAAGGCTGCAATCTTAAATGTGATGTCTACAGTTTATATAAATAGCCTTTTGTCCCAACAGCAGGCTGCACCCGCTAATGATGATGGTTGTGACCACAGCAATGTTTTATTTCTATCAAGCAGATTTATCAGTCTGTGCATGGTAAATCTTGTGGTAACAGAGAAAAAGATCTGCACATCATATTTTACTAAGTAAAGACTGTACACTACATCAGCCATTGCGCTGGGTTTGCGCTTGTATATTTTAATGAGTAGACTATCACTAGATAATGCCTTCAACTGCATTTACACAAAAATATCTGCATGGGTTTTTCATGCCAATTTAAATCCATGCGTGTTTGTGTTTTTGTGTGTGTGCGTGTGCATGTGCAGCTGATGTCTAAGTCCAGCGAGAAGCCCAGACTGCATCAGATCCCGTCTGAGGACATGGACTCAGAGGACGGTGGTGGGATGTCGCCCACAGAGCCGACCTATCAGAGCAGAGCGCGGGCAGAGTCACTGAGGGAGGCGGAGCCAACAACATCCAATAGCCATGAGGAGCAACTGAACCTGCAACATGCACTCATACTCAACCAGGTTGGAAAACGTAGTATATTGTGATACACAAGGTCGATAAACACAGCAAGTGAGCGACAGATGGAGTAAAACCTAAATTACTTTATCCACTTGTCCTGCAGAGGGCAGCGTAACACCTGCACTTGCATGTTTCTTGTTGCAACATACTGCACGTACATGCTGCGCTTGTCAGAAAATGTGGAAACTGCAAACAACACAAAGCACACAGCTGAGAGTTTTAAGTGTTAAAATTAAAAAAAAAGTTAAGATAGAGATCATAATCAAAAATAGTGATGTTTTTTTTTACTACTGTATTATCCCGCCAATAGTTTATTCATATTTATATATATTTATATATTTATCCTGCTCATAGTGTATTCATTGTTCTTATATCATACAATTCCTCTTAATACTGTAATATTCCATATATATTTCTTACTGTACAGATCTTATTTATTTACATATTCACTTTAATATTCACAATACTCTGCACTTTTACTGCCTTTTTTGCACTTCTGGTTAGATGCTAAACTGCATTTCGTTGTATAAGTACTTGTACTGTGCAATGACAATGAAGTTGAATCTAATCTAATATACAGATCTTATCATCAGTTCTACGCACTTTTCTTGTGTGCATTATTGCTATTTTGAATTTCTCCCTAATGTGAATACGTTTCATCCTCATCACCACAACTCTTCCTGTAGTCGTTGCTATGGGAGCAGCAGAAGCAGCTGCAGCAGCTGCATCGACAGATGGAGACGCTGGCAGTGCCGATGCTACGCGGCGGCAGTGGGGGGGTCGGTAGTGGGCTGGGCATCCATCGCCCCCTGTCTCGGGCACAGTCATCCCCGGCCTCCACCTCTCTCACTCTGCCCGACAAGACCCTGAGCTTGGCTCCACAGGAGACCAGCCACAAACCACGCTTCACCACTGGTGAGTCAGACATGACTGTAACATATTCAAATTGGTAGATATAATAATTGTATTAATTATATTTCAAATACAGCTGTGGCTTATAAGGGTGAAGATCCTGACTTAAAGACCACAACCTCCTGGTTGGAATAAAGCTGGTGAACTTTGATGCATGTTGTCGGCCATCTTGGTCCCATGTGAAATGATAAAGTTGACAAGCAGTGTAGTTTGGTTTAAGAAGAGTCAAACTGTGCTATTTCAATTTTTTCTAACTAAGTAGTTTGAAATGATAGTAAATGCACATATTAACATTGTTGTCGAGAGTTGAAGGATAATATTTAAATCACTCACACAGGCGTTACCCATAGTTGCTAATTGCCAATAGGTGTATTTCCGAAAATGTCAATCTCTGTGAAGGAAGGAGAACTTCCTGAAGTTAGGTCATTGATCAGTCACAACTCTTCTGCCTTTTTGGATCATAACAAATTAAAGACACAGATAACTGTGATTGTGTTTGTCCAGAAACTTTCAACGAGTGTATGTGAGTGTTTCAACCTTATAGTGAAAGCCTCACTGGTTCTCTTCATCTGGGAAATTGAAAATGTCTATATGATGCTTGCGTGTGTGTGTGTGTGTGTGTGTTTGTACGCAGGTCTGGTATATGATTCTCAAATGCTGAAGCACCAGTGTACATGTGGGGACAACAGCAGTCACCCAGAGCATGCTGGCAGGATACAGAGCATCTGGTCTCGACTACAGGAGAGAGGCCTAAGGGGAGAGTGTGAGGTATGAGTATGAGAGCACACACACACACACAGATATTATGTGTGGCATAATGTTGAGAAAGGTATCAGATATCCTTCATTGCAAAATATGGATTTTCAGTTTAAAGGTATAGATTCTTTGTAAATAGAACTTTGATTAGAACAACATATCTTTGTGCACCATCAAGTATTAACGATAAGAGAGTCAAATAATACCTTTCGTGTCCAAACAGACTATTCGTGGTCGTAAAGCCACTCTGGAGGAGCTGCAGTCAGTCCACACAGAGCGACATGTGTTGCTCTATGGCACAAATCCTCTCAACAGACTCAAGCTGGATAACAGAAAACTGGCCGGTATGTATAAACCTCACAGTGATGGAGTTATAAAATCTAAGAACGATAAAGGTTCATGCTTCATGCCTATCGAGTCATTTTGTAGCAATCAAATATAACAAAAATTTCTGTTTCCCCAGGAATCCTCTCTCAGAGAATGTTTGTGATGTTGCCATGTAGAGGAGTAGGGGTAAGAGAAAAGATGCTCACACACACAAACACACACAGACACACACACACACACACACACACACACACACACACACACACACACACACACACACACACACACACACACAAACACAAACACACACACACACCGAACTCTATGTTTGATCATAATTCTCCAAAGCTTCAAATGAAAGCTATACAATACACCACATTCAATTCACTCATGAATGATGACATTTTTTCAAAGAAAAGCAACAAAGAAGAGTAAAAGGATTACAAGAAGGACAGAGAGGAAGACAGGATATTAAAGAGGAAAAGAAAGCTGGCTGGGCCAAATGCTAATGTGGGCCTGACAGTCCGCGTCAGACCATGACGAGTCAGACTAACGGGAACAATATGTCCACGACCAGGATAAAAGAATTGCCTGGAATTTCATTGTCCAAGCCTGATGGAGAGTAATGGCAGCCTGTGACCAAACAGCACAGAGAAAGGAAAATAAAATTAGTTGTAAATATGAGTCTCATGACAACATTAGAGAGTGAAACATTTTCACTTTCGAGTCACAGCTGTAAATTGGGTCATCATTGCCCCAGAGAAAATTCTTCACTTAACTTCCATGTCCTGCACATATGGTGGGAATCATATTTAGAATCAGTGTGAAGGTCTGTCTGAGGTGTGGAATACTCGCCAGTTCTAAACAATAATTAACACATATCATTATAGTTCCCCACTTTTTGATATGTGTGAATATATCTTTTTAATCAATAGATTAATGACCTCCATCATTTGTCTGTTGATCGGCAGGTTGATAATGACACAATATGGAACGAGTCGCACACCTCTACGGCGGCTCGCATGGCGGCGGGCAGCGTGGTGGAGCTGGCGTGCCGAGTGGCCAAAGGAGAACTGAAGGTGAGAAACTGAACTCTGCTGTCGCTCTGACTTTATCAAAGAGACGCACAAGGGCACCAGAAGTTACTCAAGTCAACTCCATAACAGGCAGCTTGTTGGAATTTCTTCTGCATGTTTCCTGTCTCACTTCGCAGATAATATATGATGTTTATATATTAAAATCTATGTCAAAACTTACCACAGACTTCTACATTAGCGTATCAAAGGGTGAACCCCACAGGACAGTATGTGAGTGACTCCATCTACTTACATTTCGAACCGTCTTATTGGCTGAACACTTGGCAATTATGATCTTAGTGGTCTGAAAAGGTGCATTGTTGAATTTGGTACAATTTGGAAATGCACTGTGTTCACATCAGGTAAACTTTACATAAACGGGCGACCATCATGGCAACAACAATAATGGGATCACTTTCTTTGGAGGCAAATTGTCCTGCAACCTGGGTCTGAAGATTGTATGAGTTGCTTAACACACCTCTGAAATACCAAAATGTATGTAAAATAACAGCAGTTTAAATCATTCAAACTTATAAATGAAAAATAACCATGAACAGTAGGACAGGTAGGATTAACAGAACATTTCCTAACTAACTACAGTCTGCACCATAGAATTTTTAAGAAGCTCTCCTCACAAAAGGGACAGTATATTGTAGAGCTGTTTGAGGAGGACTCACTAATGACAAGGAATCATTCTGAAGTAGCTCAGGAGCTATTACACAGGACAAGAGAACAGACCATTGCAAACAAGGACTGCACCAGTATCTGAAGTATGTAAAGAGCTAGTTTCAATATTATAATATATTCCTGCCATAACCTCAGTGACTCAAACACAAGGTGGATCTACTCCCACACCAAACATTGATAAAATACATATTGGAAAGGGATTTTCTTATTTTTGCAAAAACATGCAAATTATTTTATACTGCTACATGCAAAGTTCTTAATACCAGGCACTGGGCAATGGGACAAAACCAACTTTAAAAACATTCTGGAATATGTGTGTCCACAGCTAACTATGCTTTGTTCCTGAATGAAAACTACTAGACTCTGAGAGAGACTTCAAAATACAAAGTGTGCCCCACTCTGCCTTACGAGGCCACCGAGCCACTTCAAAGATGACTGGGTTTCAGTTTTCCCTGTTGTAAAAATTCCTCCATTTCCTCATTCTCCTCCTCACAATGATTTAAAGTCTGGGAAAAACATGAAATCAAATGTAAATATACCACAGGCTTAAAGCAGCTTCATTCCAAACATTTCCATCCTAAAATAAAGCAAAAACAAAACTGTGCAAAACAATAAACTGCAACCTATGATGAGCCATTGTTGCACACAACCACTAGACTGCTACCACTGTATATATTCATTTACAATAAGCCCTTGAATGACCGGAACTCATCCATTTGATCTTGTGTGTGTGCTTGGGGTTTACTCTTTGAGGCAAAGAAGTTGGATAATTCAAAATGAAAACCCTACACAACAACTTATAATAATGATAATTAAGTATATGGATTCATATATTTGATTTATAAAACGGTTTAAGAACAGGAGGAATAAAAGAGAGTTCATGTATTTCGGTTGTGGGCTCTAGTGTGACCTTGTGCTGCTGCTGTGAGGAGCTGTGAGTTTATGCTACAGGAAGGAACCTGTGTCCATGTACATTACAGGGATTTACTGTCACATAATTTAAGATTATGATCATAACACTCGGCACTGATGTGAACAAACCTTACACAGAGCTAAAAGCATCAGTTGTTGTCTGTTATTTGTGGTTTTGAGGAAGATTTTACTTTTCTGTTTAATTCCTGTACTTTATAAAAAGTCAAATTAAGACGGTGCATTTAAAGTTCCAGTCACACACTGATTAATAGCATCATCTTCCTCTGCACAGAACGGCTTTGCTGTGGTCAGGCCACCAGGGCATCACGCAGACCCCTCCAATCCAATGTAAGTGTGTGTGTGTGTGTTTCTATGTGTGTGTTTGTGTTTGTGTGTGTGTGTGTGTGTGTGTGTGTTTGTGTGTGTGAGTGTGTGTGTCAGTCAGACAGTCACATGCTCTGCCTGACCACAGAGAGTGCACAGTCAGCAACTTCTCTTTGAAGGATAATTAAGAAAAAGGGAAACATTAAGTAAGATTTATAATTTATATGTTATTCCACTAGTATAAAAACCTCAACCGGACTAGTTTGATGTAGGATGCTACTTTATATCTTTAGAGACTTTTAGTTCTATTTTTGCAAAAGCTAGAACTGTTTTTTATTTTTCCATCTTGTTTACACCCAGGGTAGCATTGCAAAGCAGTTGGTAACTACGATATGTAGATGTAGCAAAATGATATGATAACGTGGATAAAATAATAAGATTAAGATGTATACCGTCTACATAATGTGACCAAGGTTGTCACATTAGGTTGACACAAGTCTTAATTTCATTATTGATTATTCTGAGTGTGACTTGCTCAGGTTATGTTAATCATAAAATGCTGTTTACAGCCAGTGTCATTATTTATTTAATTTTGGGATATTCGTGTCCATGTTAACTTAGTGACTGACTGACACTACAGACAAACCAGAGGCTTTTTGAACCTTTTATGACTGTATAACACTCACATAACAACAATAACAAACTATCAATGGGAGAGCTTAATGAAAACTACTTTTGAATATTCATATGTATCCACTGTGTTTTCTACAGGGGTTTTTGTTACTTCAATTCAGTGGCAATAGCAGCCAAGCAGCTCCAGCACAAGCTCAGTGTCAGCAAGGTCCTCATTGTTGACTGGGTAAGATGGTTTCTTTACTCTCACTCCACGCAGGTATTTCCACCAATTATTTTGATGTGATATTTGATGTGAAACTCTGACGTGACGTTATAACCTGTGGTGTTGATTTGTACAGTTAACATGTCTTCCTTCATTCTGCTGCTAGGATGTTCACCATGGTAACGGAACCCAGGAAGTGTTCTACAGCGACCCCAGCGTTCTCTACATCTCGCTTCATCGCTACGACGACGGGAACTTCTTTCCCGGCAGTGGGTCAGCGGCTGAGGTGGGTGACATCCACAATCCTTTGTAGCCCTTTTGTGAATCACAAGAATTAAGATGAATTCTAAATATTTATTTCTTTGGTTTCAGGTTGGTTCTGGAGCAGGTGAGGGCTTCAATGTTAACGTGGCGTGGACGGGAGGACTGGACCCGCCCATGGGAGATGCTGAGTACCTCGCCGCGTTCAGGTAGAACCGGTTACTGCTCTGTTTTATACACTGCAACACAAACTGATGACATGTATACAGATGGGTGACAAATCAAAGGAGGGAAAACTGGCACAAAGTGTCTGAGCTGAGCTGAGTGCTCCCTGATACAGATCCTCCTTGTCTGTGGGAGCACTGTACACCGCAGGGACGAACTACCTCCCATATTCTTAAAAAATCTCCCATAGATCATAGGTTTGGCAAAGATCTGGTTACTGTGAAGGACATAACATGTGATTCATATAACTTCAATACTCATCAAAGTATTCTCTGACCCCATGTGTCCTTTATGGAGGCATCTGCTTTCGCTTATTCATATTCTTTTCGTTATTTAGTCGCCCAACATTATGTTGAAGAGATGTTGAAGTTCTCAGATCGAGTACATTAAAAAAGGCCTCCTTCAACTTATTTTGAGAGGAGTTTTAAAAGTTGTAAATCTTGTACGTATTTGTCACTGCAGCTCTTTTTTATTAAGATCTGGACACAAAAAGCCGCCGGAGACAATAGCTCTTCCTGTTGTCATTGTATCAGCATGCTCACAAAGTAAAACCAGGACACAAGGAATGCAAATCGTTTTTCTCTCCTTCTGGTTTTCATTTGTGTCTGGGATGTGAAATCTAGTCAAATTGGCGAAAAAAGCCAACTATAGTTTTGCACCCAGCTGTTTTATTGATCAGGATAAGGACATTTAGTGGAGCTGTAATCAAACAACCCCTCTCACTTCCTTCACACTGAGCCACAACAAACACAGTGAAGCTGATCAGAAGCTCGGCCTCACATCGCCTCTGACGTACTTCTTGCGTAGTTAATAATCCTTGTCATTTGGAGAGCATGTGTCTGCCGGTGCCTGTTTCCAGTAACTTCAGATGCTTTACAGCAAATGGCGCCCAGGTCTTGTGTTTGACAGACTACAGCTTGTTACTTCCTGCTCGCGGGTTGGATAATTGTTGTCGGTGGGTGTTTGGCCCCAGTAAAGCTTCAGTAGTGTGGGATTTTTGGTTGTCTGGTGCAGCAAACCCCAAGGAAACTGCCGTAACCACACGTTTACTGGAAAAGGAGAAGAGTGGCAAAGTCGCAGACATAACAGGGGGGAACCTGCGCCCATACACACAAGCATGTTTATATGCAGCACAAACACACAAAATCAAACACGCACTCACACAAGCGCCCATCAGGTGGGTGGGCCGTGATCGGAACATTAGAAAACTGACAAAATAAGCAGACAGACCCAGACAGCAGTGATCTGCCTCATTGCTGATACACAAGATTTCTGATCATTTGAAAAGATTTAGATACTAGTGCAGTGCCCATTCTAGACCTGCATGTTTGGAAAGGGCTGTTTGCATGACCTGTCTTCCTGAAACTGTAAAAGTAAAGACCTGCTGCTGTATATAGAGCTGTTCACCTGTTTATTCAAAGTTCTGTGAAACTCGACTCAGAAGCCCAAACTGCAGAATCAGTGGTTGTTTCCTTTGTCGTGAATTTGCCCATTGTTGTGAACATGCTGTTGTTGTGATTACTTACGTGGTTTGTCTAAGCTGCACACCCACTCACTGCTGGAGTGCAGGACGCCTCTTTATTCAAAGCTCTTTAATGTTAAACACATTGTGTGTCCGATTCACACCAAATTTGACAATGCACTTTTTTTGGATTCTTAACAATACACAAGTGTGGAGATGAACAGTTACACAAACAGATTGATTTGGGATTGAGAAGATAACAAGGCAAAGGGCCTCTTGGCCATAAGAGGCTGCTCCAGGATTGCCTCCTTGTAGTATGATCCTGACCTCTGACCTTTGTTTGGCGCAGAGCAACAGAAAGACAGATTTACCCATGAGAATAATTTGTAGGTGGGGGTTTGTGCACCCAGTATTTTTGAGAGCGAGCAGTTCACCTCTGAGGCAGTGACATGAAACCTGACACTCGACATGTAGGGTAGTGAGAGCTGAGAAAACGTTCATGTCCGCCGATGTCCAGCCTGCAGTGTGAATATTGTATTTTATATTATGGTATTCCATAATGTGGCATGGTATTTTGTGTGGAGAAACATTTTACAACCAGATATTTGATTTAGATGTAATCTTTAAAATGGTGCCCTCCTTCTGGAGTCTGAAGAAAACAATTTACTGCAGCTTTGAACTGCTTGATATTTGATACTTTCATATCCATCTGCTTAGAATTTAGAATGTGTTCCTCCCCGTTTGCACAGGAGACGTTGTGTGTGCAGTGAACGATGTAATGCTGGCTGCAGTTTTTTGTTTTCATGTGACAGAGCGTCTTCAGTGTTTGGATGTGTAAGAGCTTCTGTGTTGTCCAAGAACAGTATTCAGAGAGGAAGGTGTGGACCTGCCGCCGCTCCATGTCACGAAGAAAACAGAGTTTAAAAAGAAAAAAAAAGGATCAAGTTACAAAATTGAGTTGATCAAGGGCGCCAACCGAACTGTTTCAAAGAATCATTTTTATTACATCATGCCACTTGTATGGCCTTCTCTTCAGATCTGGACCTAATATAAGTTCTAAGTAATGATTTGATTTGTGTCAGTCTGCCTGTAGCTCCAGAAGATGAGAGGATGAGACAAATATTTCCAGATGATTTCCCACTCACTTATAGAGAATGTGATGTGAATACGAATCCCTGATTCCAGGTAAAACGTTTTTCTATTAGGGACTATTAAATGAGACATGAGGGGGGGAAAGGACAGAGGATGGCATGAAACAAAGTGGACTTGAACATTGAACTGGTCAGTATCTTAGATACAGAGGCCACCAGGATAACAGATAGGCTGTTTCCGATAAATTTCCCCTTAAACTTTGGTACTGATCTGGATCAGCGGGCGGATCTGGAATATCTAGTGATTAAATGTGCCGAGAAAGTTAATTACTTCACTGTACTCCCTGAGAATCAAGAGGAACATTTCTTAGGTTTTATGTATAGCCTGTGAGTTTGGGGTGTAACAACTCAAACATTTCATGAAATCACTTACGTACCATGCATGTCTTTGTAATTAATAAAGTTTGCAAGTATTGAATGGTCTGAGGTAAAGAGTAGAAGAAGAGGTTCATGGGTAAAGTCTGAGTGCTCCGACTTCAGAGAGGGGGCTTCGGTGCTTTTTCTTTTCCATCACCCTGACCCTCACCACCCTACACACACACACACACACACACACACACACACACACACACACACACACACACACACACACACACACACACACACACACACACACACACACACACACACACACACACACACACACACACACACACACACACACAGGTTCTCCCAACTCTACTTCTCCTCCCTTGATTGATCTTTAATAAGCACCGCCCCCCCTTCATCCACCTTCCCCCCTTCTCTCCAACTTTCCATTAGTTTGTCTGTAGTTACTGTCGGGGGGGAACGCAGGAGTTTTAATGGGTCTACAGGAGAGGTGGGGTCGGGTTTTGTGGTTAGGTGTGTGTGTGTGTGTGTGTGTGTGTGTGTGTGTGTGTGTGTGTGTTCATGCCCTGCCTCATATCCGCATGTTTATGATGAAGTGTAGGTCTGCTTAATGGATTGTAATTATTCATCCAATTAAAGCGTAATTCAACCCCAACATGCAACACACTAGCATTGTAAAAGTGTGACACAGTAAAACCACTTCCGCGTCATGTGTTTGCGTCAGTGTGTGCATGAGATTTCACCCATGTGCCGCCTTTGTCTTTGTGTTGTGTATTTGCGTGTATATGCTTGAAGCGTGTTAGTGTTTTACGTATGCGGGCTCATTTTTGTGTGTGAGCTCACATTGTCCATCTGCATGCAGTCATGACAGCAGTATGTGTTTGAATATGTGCGTGTGTGTGTTGGTGTGGTGTGTGTGAAGGGGAGGGAGGGAGGGAGGTCTCCAAAGTCCCCAGGCAGAATAATGAAGTTAAATGGATCCCAGATGGGCAGTTTTTCCTCTTTTCTCTGTGTTGTCAATGACGTGAGGCGAGTGACAAGCCTCTAATGGGAAACAGACTCGCACACTCCGACTTTGAACTCCGCCGACAGCATCGAGCCGCCGAGTTGAGCCTCTTTCCACCTCGGGACAGCTCCGCTCTCTTCTGAACAACAATGGCATTAAGGAAACGTTCACGATGTTTGAAGTTCACAAACAACACTGTGCAGCTACGAGAGCTGACAAAACAATACGACTCGGTCACACACACACTCTGCTGCTGCAGCCGCACCAGAGAAACAATGGTCCTTTGTCAGCTCGGCCTAAGCTGCTGAGTCTGGAATCAGCCGAACCTTTGCTCCACTTTTTATGTAGATGATCTTTTTAGACTTGATCATAAATATTTGTCATGTCAGGGAGATGGTCCAGTTTTGAAATGCCTCAATTAAACGGCTACTATCTCCTGAATATTAGGAGCACAGTTATGAAATGAAGTGATTCATTAAGCTGTGAATCAACTGACATGAGGGCAGCAAGTCAGGTAGTGAAAGTACATTGTCATGGTTTGCACATTGTGTTGAAATGTGCCTTTGTGAGTGATTCTGTTCCTGCACAAATGCCTTTTCTCAGCCATATAGTGATTTCACTCTGCTGTTTTGTTATGGTGTCAAAACAACAAGCTGGACTTACACAGTGAGACTTTAGAAATGTACTTATGTGTTATGTGTTAACTTCTCCTCACACTGACATGTGAGGAATTAATTCCAACTGTCCAATGTCCCTTCACCCTCCTGCACACTGCGCAGTCCGACTCTAAAGTGAATTAACATACAATAGCAACATAAGGAAATATAAAAATAGAGTGGAAATAATATATACAGTGTAAATAGAAAATATACTATGTAAGCAGATTGCTGATGCTAATGCTCTCTGGATTTTGAACTTGTTGTGGCACTGACATTTCAGATCTCAGAATCCAGGTTTCATGAGTTATTTCAGAGACTAGTTATTGGTTTGCATGTGACTCTAAAGAAAAAAAACTATTTCCTCTCTTTCTATTCTTGGAGCAGCTGTACTGTATAATTAAGTCGCCATATCTGGACAAAAGACAGTAATACACAATTTCAAAGAATGGATTTGAGTTTTTTATGCACAAGTGCATTTCTAACCTCGTTGAAGTGTAACACAATCTTTAATGATTACCACTTATTTTAGTGGTAAAAAAGTAAATTTTAATAACACTACTGTCACTATATAAACCTCTATTGGTAACCAGGAGAAACTGCATAAACACAGACGTCTCTTTATGGTCTGTTTTGTCAGTAACAGTGGTCTGTTTTTGTGTGTCTGCAGGTCTGTGGTGATGCCCATCGCTCAGGAGTTCTCCCCGGACGTGGTGCTGGTGTCAGCTGGATTCGATGCTGCTGAGGGAAACCCCGCTCCTCTGGGAGGCTACAAGGTCTCCGCTAAATGTGAGCATAGCCCTCGCCATCACACTTGATTCTCATGTTATTATTATTATAACTGTAATTAAGCCTACTCTTTACAATATGTGGTGTCAACATTGCAACTGTACCTGCCAGCCAAGCTTTATTTTTTGGCTTTTGCGTGGTACTCATATTTTTGTGTGTGTACCTTTGTGTACCTCAGGTTTCAGTTTCCTGACCCACCAGCTGATGTCTCTAGCAGGAGGCCGTGTGGTTTTGGCCCTTGAGGGAGGTCACGACCTTACAGCTATCTGTGACGCGTCTGAAGCCTGCGTCAGTGCACTCCTCGGCATAGAGGTAAGGCATGCTGGGTCATGGAATTGTTTGCCTGATCCGAGATCATTCAATGCTGGAATGCTGTACAGAGTTTGTGGAATATGAATTTGTAGAAAATCGGGGGCTTAGGGAAGACAGGCATGGGAACTTTGCATTTCATATACCTTTCTCCTTAATAAGGACTTTACATCAAATAAGGTTGGGCTATTCACAAATCAGAAAATTGTTGAGAGAAAACTAAGCATACAAACAAATTCGTGAAGCCTGTATGTAGTATATTTAATAAAATGTGACTTTTTATTTCTAACATCTGTGGATTCAGTATGTTTTTGGGAAAGAAATCACCTACAGCATCGGTAGAAAGTAGTTCCTCATGACAATAATCATGTAAATCTTTCATATCTCTTTAGTCATTATCCATTTAACCATTGAAACCTTTCTGTTCTGTAGGAGCCACTGTCAGAAGAAGTCCTTCATCAGATGCCCAACGCTAACGCAGTCCAATCGCTGCAGACTGTGATACAGATACAAAGTGAGCAGTACTATTATTTATTCTTTATTCTTGACCTTCACCTGTCAAAAGAGTTATTTCTCCTCCTTTGCTGTCTTCTTACCATTTTAACTTAATAAGACCAATAGAGTTAATACAAGCCCTCAAAACATTCGAAAGAAAATCCAATAAATCCGACAAGCTCACCAAGATCCACCTTTCCTCTTCCAACTCAAACTTCTTCAATGTAATTTTCATCTTTGTTGTCATCAACAAAACTCTACTGTTACCTATCGCTTCCCTTGCTTATAGATTGTCAGCCATTGTATGATATGCTACTTTAAAAAAAATTGTACATGCTGGGAGTGAAACAAACTACATTTCCCATACTGCACTTTGTCATTCCTGCAAGTATTTCAGCGAGGTGCATGTCGCAACTGTTCTTTTGAGTTCGTATGAGCTAGTGTGGCCTGTCAGAACCAGAGCCGTCTCGCTGTGGTGTGACCTGTGATGGTTTGTGGATGTTACAGGTCAGTACTGGCAGAGTGTGAAGGCTAACAGTGGATCAGTGGCTCTGTCCCACCTGGCTGCTCAGACCAGAGACTGTGAGGAAACAGATGCTGTCAATGCTTTGGCCTCGCTCTCTGTGGGAGTCCTCTCCAGCAAGAGGTACAGAAAACACACACATATACACACACAAACACACACACACACACTCACACACTCACACAATGATGCTTAATTTTTGCACTAACTCTCCACTCACATCTATTTTACACCTTATTTTCCAGCGGCCCTGATGAGCCTATGGAGCATGACTGCGACTCCATGTAGAAGAATCCGACCAATCACCTCACAGAACTCGCTTCAAGGAGTTGGGCCCAACCCGTGGCCCCGGCTCTCTTGCGCTGTCACATCACCATGAAGGGGGGGGGGGGGGGGGGGGGGGGCGTTTGTAATGCCACTGAGCCCCATGCGCCTTATTCACACACACACACACACATGCACATCCACTGACTCTCAGTGCTGAACCTCCACGGATCTGCCACGTGAACACCTCAATGCTGGTAACCACTCAGATGAAGCCAGCAGCACGACACGCAGCTTGGAAACCTTCTGGAACCTCACCAAAGAGCAAAACACAGGAGCTTTTATGGACTTTTCATGTCTCCTGACTAACGTTGGGCTGTTTGTACGTTCAGAGGTCCGAGCCCTGTGACCTCGAACCTTACAGGAAGAGTCCAGCTCGGATTCTTCTTGAAGCACTATCTACCAGCAGCTGATTTGGTGCCTTACCTTTGCCTTAAACGAAAGGACCGACAACTGTTTTTTAGAAGGGGACAACTTTGGATTCTGAACTGTTTTCTCTCGTGCCACGTTGCCTCTCGTATCAGAAGCAGCTGTCAACCAAATGGGATCCAAAATGGCTGACACAGAACGTACCTACTGTATGACATCAGGTGAAATCACGAAGTGTACACATTAGAGATGTGCGGATCGGCTCTGACGTCCCAATCCGGATGTATGCTCCACTCATCACCCACTCAAAGGACTTGTTTTCTCCAATTTAGAGACCTGCAACCGCATGAACATTCCAAAACTAAAGAAGCATCCATTGGGCCAGGATTTTGGCGACTCCACCTCACCTCAATGACCCGGCTGCGCTAAATGAACGCTCCCTAGCAGTGCTCATTGCAGGAATGCACAAGATTCAATTTGCAAGGAGCTGCATCCGTGGGAATTAGCGGCAATACGCGCATCACTAGAACTCACACACACACATACAGGCCTAATGGATAAGAAGCAAAAAAAAAAATCAACATGAAAAGTGACCACATGAAATAAAAGAGACCGCAAAAGAGGACACGAATGGTCTGTTTAAATGATGTCATAACCACTAAAAGAAGACAAAAGAAGTCAAGGGGAAAGAGAGAAGATGAAGACACAAAGTGGACCACTGTGGTTTTTGTAGAAACAAAGAAAAGGGCAAATGTCCTTGTTGTTAAATTGCACTGTTCATTCCATAATGTGAACCATAAGAAATTCCAAAGCTCTGGGGAAAAAAACAACAACTCCTCTCTCTAGGTTATTTAATGTTTCTTTTTTGAAGATCTGGATGAAATGGTGTTTGCTATTATTTTTTTCCCCACTCGTCATGAGATGTCTTATTAAGCCTGTTACTCATTCTTAGGACACGCATTGGCCGAAATACTGTACAGCTGTAGTTCCTATGAAGTAGGTCTGAAAAGTAGGCAAGACTTTCAAATGAACTCGTCTTCAGTGTCTTACACACAAACACACACTCTTAATACATACCTACACACACACACATACAAAGATGAACTCTTGATGTACCACTATTATATTGAATACTGTATGTTATTGTTAATATTTGAGACTAAAGGAGCATTCATTCCACTGTGGCACCACTGAGGACCATTGTATTGTTCTGTAGTGGCAATAATGTTAATGCACTTAATGGACATCACCCAAAGAAAACTGCCTTAAATCCGCCTGTGCTTGGCAACAGACCTGTGTGTGCGAGCAGCTCGAGGGACCAGCATGGATCGTGCTCTCACAGAGACTCTTAATTTGTAAAAGACGACATTTGAACCTGTGGATTTAAGTGAACATCATATATGCAGACTTTTGATAATGGCCTAGTTTGAATGCTATGTTAAACGAAAATTAGATTTGGAGCGTCATCACAGTCTAATTAAGGAAACTAATGCTTTGTGTTTTGTTTGTATGTGAACTTAGCATCTGCACTTCTTCGAGCTATAGACAACTCCCGTCATCTTTGTAGTAGCGCTCGTGTTGATTATTGATATGAGGAATTTTTCTGACTGCCCTGCTGTAGGGGCGTGGAAGGGCTCTGCCTCCCTAGAACTAACAAGATTCATGTTTCTTAGTTTATTGTGTCTCTTAGGTTGTTATGTAGCAAAGTTAAGTGTGTTGATGCACATTAGGTCCAATTTAGGCTTTTTTTATTTTAAGATTAAAGTTGCAGTATAATGAGATTTTGCAAAATTTACATTTTTATTCCACATTTCTTAAATTGTATGTTGTTTAAGCTTCTGAAGTAGCTTCTTAGGTAGACACTAAACGGTCTCTCTAACCAAACTTAGACGAATGAAATTCATATTTGACTCACTCCTTTAACTGAAAGCGGTTCGTACATCCATAATTGGATTTAAAGCAGCTCATGTTGGCAGAGATTTGATAAAAGGAGACTTGATTTGATGCAGCTTTTGTAAAATCTCGACTGAAATCAGGACAATGTGCAGTTCATGTGACTGGCTGAAGGAATTATTGTCAGTTCAGCTTCCAGGTAGGGAAATGTATTGTAGTGTTGAGCTTGCTTTAATCAGACCCTGGGCAGCGTCTGCCCAACAGAAGGTCTCAGAGTGTTTTACATTAGACAAAATGACCACAGGGCCTCTGTCACCACTGCTCCATGACAGTCGGAGCTATCAAGGACATGTTGTCTGGAGGATTGATGCTCTTTAAAGGAGTACAACTGAAACAAGTGTGTCACTCTTTTCATTTTGTTCATAGTGTTGTCAACAAGTGGCAGGAACAATATGCTGTGTCGGTTTTACACAGCGTGCCCAGCAGGTGCCTGTGATGTCTTTGAAGTAAATGTCCATGTTGACGAGTGTGTGTCTGTGTGTTTGTGTGTGTCTGTGTGTGTGTGTGTGTTTGTGTGTGTGTATGAGAGAGAGATAGAAATAGAGTGTCTGATTGTATGTGCACTAGTTTATATGTACACTTCTATCATGTGTTTTGTGTATGCATCCACAAGTGTTAGTCTGTGTTTCTGTGTGTGTGCCTGTTGAATACTGTAAGTGACCTCCTGTATTATATTCCCAGTTTTTGTCTTATGAAGAGGCCACTACCGCCTCAACTCTTAATTCCCTTTATTAATGATGTCATGTGTACCTTCTTCTTAAAGAAAGACACTGTAAATAGAAACTTCAAGACCAAAATACACATGTCACACATGTGCCTTGATGCATTCAGTAGTGTGTGTATTGGTAACTCTTAACTAACTGGACTTACGGTAACTCTGTATGTATGAACATGACTTTGAAATCATTGTTTCATGCTACTCTTTAGTATTTACCTGTATGTGTTATTTTTCTTTCACTTTTCCTACCATGTGTATGTATAGAAAGATTCTCTATTTTGTACTGTTATATTTCTCCTTACTCTTGATTAAAAGAAATAACTTCTTGTATGAGCCAGTTTTTTATATTTCCTTGTCCAAGTATCACAAAATAAAATAATTGCAAATTGCAAATGGATTATATTTTAATGTTAGCAATATCTCTATAAATAGAGAAAGTTACCAGATAGATGGGCATTTAAGCGAGCATTGGTTTTATTATTGTTATTGATTCATATTATTAATATTGTTATTATTGTTTATATTAAACAAATGCATTGTGATGTAAAGTGTTCACATGCTTGCTATGAATACTATCTTGGCGTCCGTGGTATTGCAATTTTAAGCTCTTCCACAACAGAGCCGGAAGCTACACACAGTTTCAATATATATCTAATATGCAATAGAGTATTCCACTAGAGGGCACACCTCAGAACCACAACTTCCAGGTTTTAATTCTTAATAAAAACTCTGGACACATATGCAAACCTACATCTCTGGCCTCAGTAGTTGCTAACTGGCTCAAACTCCTGAAGTTAAAATCGACACACATCCTAACTTTAAAACTTGAATGCAGAAATGTCTGGAAAAAAAAGACAAATATATTGTGGATAACATACGTCAGACAGAGTCAACTTCAGTTCAGGGCAATTAAACCAAATGCTGTTAGTCATACAAGCATCTCATTCATAAACCTTCCATTTCTGTGCTGTGTGTGCATGGCTCTGTGAGCAGTGGGCTACATTTCGGTTTTAATCAGTCGGTCCGTCTTGAGATGACGTGAATTCTTGGATCTGACATTTGATCCCAGATGTGACGTCTCTGCGTGATCAGCTTTCCAATCTGTCACCTGCTGAAAGCTAGGATCCACAGAACAAGCAGCTCCACAGGTCAGTGAACTAAAGCTTCTCTTAATCAATGTGTCAGATGATTAAAACAGGGAGGGTTTGTTGGCAGAACTTAATTTCGCTTTTATATTATGTTTAATCACAAACTTTGAGCCATGTGCAGCACTTCAGCTCTGAAACATCGGTCAGTACAGCCCTCTCCCCTGAAAAAAGCAGAAATCCTGAATCTGAAATCTAAAAACCAACTAATTGGCATCTGCATCAATCTACGGTTAGCTGTGATGGACACTAGGCTTGATTCTTACATTGTGCACATGGAGCTGAGAGATTTGTGAATTTTTATTTCACTTCCTAACTTGGTCCTGCAGACGTCTGATCAGAACAACTGGAAACACCTGCGAGTGTGAACGGAGCCTTTACTGAAAACTCACCAGTCCGTCGATCTTCTACAAATCAGAGTTTGGTAAAGCCTGGTGCACACTAGAAGATTTTCCGCTCTTGACTAATTTTAACAACGTGGGAGACCTCAGCCATATTGACAGGTTTAACAGATTTGTAATCATTTAATCGTCAGAACACACACATTGGATGATCTGGCCAGAACGTCAGACCACACACCTGTCGTTTGTAGGGAACAATCTCACAGTGGCAAAACAAGAGATTAGGAATCTCACAGAAACTTGCAATTGTCGAATTCTTCTTCTTCAGTCTTTTTATGGCGGTTGGCAAACAACTTTTAGGAGCATTACCGCCCTCCTTCAGAACTGGAGTGTGGAAAACTTGTGAGGTTATCACTTTAAAAAAACAAAAACGTGAAGGAGGACAGATGTCATGTGTTCTGTTTTGCAGCAAAAAAACTAAAACAAAAAAACTTTGATGAAATCATAGCTGAGAAGAAGTATACGTTTTGCTTTGCGAGCTGGAAATGACTTGGAAATGTGTTATTGTTTTCAATCACAGCTGTTCCAGTATGCTACATCCGGTTGGTGACGGCTCCCGGTCAGGTCACGATACTGATTGTATCAAACAAGTTTGATTCAAGATTTGAGATTGCGGAGGCTCCAATTTAATGGGTAACATTAATATTATTTTGTAAAACTCTTTGGGCAGATACTCGCACCTTCCATCCCATGAAACGAAGGCTCCAACAGGTAGATCCTCCCCAGGCCCACCTATCCCAGAATTCACTGTGCTTCAGTGGCTAACTGTTTTTCAAAGATTTTAAGGCACCAGTAAGCATCAAGAAGTCAGTATCACACATTGGTCGCGTCCGACTGCAGCTGTTGCTAAGCGACAGCAGTAAGGGCGTGACACACTGGTGCGAGTATCACAAAAATCCTCCATGGAGCAGGCCGTTTATTTTCCGTTTGGTCTTCGTGGGCCTCGTAGACCACATCCTCCGAAGAATCCGCCCCCGGAATTGGGACAAAGTTTGTGTGTTGTTTCTATGTATGAGGTCTTATGATAGATGTGGGACTACCAGTCACTTCACTGCCAGGAGTTTTTATTTTTCATGGTTTGACATAATGTATATGGCCAACATTCGGTGATACTGAATTACAAAAGCAAGTTACTGATCAGTTTAGTTCAGCTCTGCTGTTTCTCTTTTCAGTGTTCTTGTCCAAAGTTGTAATGATTTCAAGCACCAAGATACACAACTGGAATAGGATCAAGTTACAACCTAGAGGGTAAGTCCATACAGGCTATAAATATTCCTCGAGTCCTTAATTGCACATTAACATGTTCTTTTTTTGGAGGAATTAACTGTCCCTGACCGGCCAGGCAAAGGCACAAAGAGACCTCATTAAAAAAAATGAGCGAGAGAGAAGGAGAGGGAAAGAGAGAGAGCGCGGGAGAGAGAGAGAGAGCGGGGGAAGGAGGAAGGAAGGGAAAACAA